>NW_026623455.1:607197-637710 GCF_030028575.1 Malurus melanocephalus
TTTTTTTTTTTTTTTTTTTTTTTTTTTTACATTTTCACATAAAACTAGTACACCTTCCAAAAATACATCAAAATTATCTTTATTGCTTTCAACTCTCCCAGTAGATATGCATTGTGAAGATCAAAGAAAGGATCATAAATAAGCCACAGTTACATGATTAATGCTCTCACAGATGCTGAAAGAAAAAATACTAATTTGTCATTTTAGCTTATCTTCAGGAATGCTGACTTGATTTGATTGTAGTAACCTCAATAATTTGCCAGGAGATTAAGCCCAAGATTCTGATGTTATATCTGAAAATGGGAATGATCCTTCTCATTCATTATGCATTTTGAAAAAATGAACCCTTTGTCTTTTTTTCTGCCAACACAGCTTTGTAGTTCATTGTGCACTTATTAGTGTTTTGTTTTGCTGTTTATTGTGTCACATTACTGCTTTCCCTAGCAACCCTCAGCAAGCTTAAAGGATTTTACTGTAGGAATTTATTTGCAAGGCTCAGCTAAATCCTTTCCACTTTTAATTTAAGCTTATTTTACTATAGTTTTAAGGTCCCGAAATGCAACACTGTATTTTTCAAGAATATGTTATGTTATTTTGTGGTTAACAGGTGAGATATATTGCCTGGTGAGTCTTTGAGCATATTTGGGAAAGTAAGGGTCAATCAACTGTATAAATAGCCAAGGGGAAGTGATGGGTCCTGCAGTTATGACASTGAGGAATAGGGATGCTCTGGTTTAAGCAGACAAACAGCAGAGCTGGGTGAGGTGCCCAAACCTTTTGGTCCATCGTCTTTAGTCGTCTAAAATTTGCTCTATTAAAAAATAAAAAGTTGATCACCTTGTTTTCATTAACTTATTTATTTTCTTAATTTCATAAGCTTTCCAGTCTTTTGAAAGAGTTGTTTATAAAAAGAAAAGTCTGGACTGAAACTCCTTAATTTCCAGTGCRGTGTCATTTCAGACATCAAGGTAATGGAAAAGAGTCCTTCTATCTGTGGCAAGACCTGAAAGSCCCAAATACAAGTAGCTGAAAAGAGACAAGGGAATGCAATAAGAGGATGACTGGCAAAATGAGCATAAGTGGGGCATGTGCCAATTAAGTCAAAGGGTGTAATGTAAAGTGCAATGAATGCCTTAACCATTATAGAATTTCAATTTTGGATTTCATTTTTCTCTGTGTCATGCAGTGCCAGATCAAGTGTATCGRCTCCACTTATATGGAATAACATTTGGAACATGTAAGGCCTTGCAGCAGGGCATTGTGGGTAAGGCATTTCACACAAAACCTCACTTTCACTATCACCAATATCACAAATATGGAAAGTATTTTGTCCCTTAAAGTGCTGCTTAATGCTATTCCTTCTCAGGTCTTTTGCTTGTGACTACAAGCGATAGTAAAATAGAATTGACTTCTTTCAAAATATTTGGTTTTAAAATGGGGATTAGTACTGTCCAAGACTTTCTCAAAATGTACTGTGAAATAAAAGTCAGTATGTGATAATAATAAATATATTTAAATACAAATAGGAATCTTCAAAYTATGTTTAAATAATCTAAAGATAACCGAGGAACTACATAGTAAAGTCAAATTAGTRTAGTATATTAAAATTATTAGCAAATAAACCTAATGGCCAGATTTATCAATATCTGTAAAAGTTCTATACTGAGCAAAAACTAAAATGAGACAATCATTATCAATACTAGCTGATTATAAGATCAGTTTTTACAAGGGCAATGTTACAGATAAAAATTGAAAATTGTATGAGCTGATGATTATTAGTCTGAATATGAAATAAATATTGGAAAAGCAATTTTCAAAGGCCATTGCTCAATTACTTTATTGATTAGGGTTAAGRAGACTAAATGATCAACAACTCACAGTATACTGGAAACTCTGGCTGTTGAAACATTTAGGAAGAGAGGACAACTCAAACACACAATTTTAAACACTGATATTTATACCTCAGTTCAACTTAATTACAATTTATGGCCTGATAGAATTATCTAATTTCCATCTGCTCCTCCAAKAGCAGTAAAAAATGATGAGGATACCAGATAAATAAACTATTTAATAATACCCATTTGGAACTCCTGAATGCGAAAGMACCACATATAGAATAAAAATGAACAAAAAACACTCTCACAGAAATCCTAGGTTTGAATCAGGAAAAAAATCAYTACTGAGCAATTGCTTATTAGGACAGTTAATTACAATAAACATAAGAAGACACTATCTACATTTTGTTAAATGGTCTTGGTTATAAATAAATGCACTTACATGAACCAGAAAGAGTGGATACAGACTGCTACTTTCATGGTAACATATAAGTTTAACMAAAGAGGAAAACCTGACAGTTAATAATGATGCAGATTTGTCTTTGAGAAGGGAGACATTAATGATGGAAACCTGGAAAGGATGTGTGGGGAAACAAGAAAGGTGAAAAATGAAATATGTGGATAATGGATTTTATTACAACTGTCCATACATTCTGGRGACTGCAGAAGGACTTTTTGATGGGACATTTTTATTTGTGACATGTATATCTATTATCTGTTATACACTTGGTATTTGCTGTGGATGAGCTCCTGTTTAACCTAGATCCCAGAGCAAAATTTATTCATTTCCTATTCAAGTTTTTTTTTTTTTTAATAAATTGTCTAATAATTTCAGTTGATAGAAATACTGATGTATGTCTTGATTTTTGACAGAATTTTGGGATCTTATGAATGCCTTTGAAGATTTTTTTTTCCTGTTCTGGAATACAAATTTTGTGATGGTAAGGTTTGGGTTTGTTTGGGGGGTTTTGACAGCTTATCTACTTTGCATTTCTTTTGGAGTTTCAATTTACAAAACTCCAGTGATCTTAATACACTATCTGATCTTCCAAATAAATACCTGAAATTATGGAAATTGATTTAGAAACATTTAGCACTATCAAAATTAAGTGATGTCATGAAAGTAGGGCTTTTTTTCCCCTCATATTTTAAAGACACAGGCCTCTCTAGGAAAAATTTATACATGTCAGAACTTAAAGTGTGCAGTTAAAATATCTTAAAAACACTGATAAACTACCCACAAGATAAACTACCATGACAGGCACAGGTGGCAAACAGGAAGGCATTAATTTCAGGCCTACAAGGAGGTGAAAGGCTTGGAATTAGCACACTGGGGAAGATTTCACTGTGCAGACAATGGGAAAAGCTCAGAGGTAACAACAGGAAGATGCCAGGCCTGGTGAGGCAGGTGTGGGYAACCTATTTGGACAAAAACTCCCACCATGGCAAACTTGGGAAAGGAAGCAGCTGCTGGCACACATGTCATCCTGAGTTGAGGGATTGACATGGACACCTCTGGATAGTTGGGGCTYGGACTGTGTACAAGTGGTACCTCCAGAAAAACACTCTAGGGACCTCCACCACTGTGCAAACTGGAAGAGGAAGGGTTCATGGGATGCTGCAGGAAAAAAATAACCAAACCTCTTCCAGTGTAACTTTTGTTCTTTATATACAAGCAAGTAGGAATAATGATATTARTCTTAATGGATTGTTCATTATATGAATCAAGTACACAACCCATTAAAATATACAAGGAGAATCCTAAACAAATTCTGAAGGTACCTGCAGACTAAAATCTCATTTTAGCCAYCTTCTTTCTAGTTATGTGCATGTGTGTTCTCTTCCCCGTAATTCCAGTTGCATATGCGTGGTGCCCACTGTGATCTGAATAATTACAAACAAAAAGCATGAATACAAGAGAAAAGGTGACCTGGTGTAATGAAGGTGTAATGAATGCACTCTGCAAAGACTCCACTGCACATTGAAGCACAAGTTATAGCCACCAATGTTTCTTTGTCAGTCTTTATTTGGAGTTATGTCTGCAAGTAAGCTGCACTAAAATATCCAGGAGGAAGAAAGAGAGATTTACTATTTGGGCTCCATACATTTAATATGTACTGCATTAGGCTTCGTACAATGTCCAACTCCTTTATTGATGAGAAATTATCCTTGACAACCTTATTATACTTCCAGAAGAAATTTGATGCCTACTACTGCAGAAGGCACACTTAAAATAAGAGTAGCAAATTGGGCTTTGATTAACTTTTTTGGAATTTTATCCCATCTAGAGACAAGCTCTTTCACAGTTCTTTAGATAACCTTCCTTTAAACTTTTTGCAGAGGTTCAGAGTGGTGCTCTCAGTGTGGTACCTGGTCCCAGACCTCTTCCAAGGACAMACTAGAGAATAAGACACAGAAGACATTTGGAAGTGAAAATAAAAAAGATGAAAAATATTGTAGTAGAAGGTCGTGGATAGGAAATAGAATGGGTTTATATGATTTAGATTGGGTTTTATATGATTTAGATTAGATTTATATGATTTAGATTGGGTTTTATATGATTTAGATTAGATTTATATTATTTAGATTAGATGATTTTAGAATGGGTTTATATGTTTTATTTACATGTCTTCTGAGCTTTTCCACCATGTCTCTGTAAAACCTATTTTAAATAAACCCCTYGAACAAGGACCGGCACTCAATGCTCATCCGCAGGAGACAATGTCCAGAGATTTTTCAGAGGGGGGGAGCATGCAGCARCAATCATTACAAATGTTTTTAAAAGACTTTACAAGATCACTCCTTCCAAGTTCATCCATTACCCAGCAAACTTTACTTGCTCAGACACTCTGATTTTATGCTTCAACACACAAAACTCGTCCTCTGTTCAGTGCTAGGAAAATCATATTTTGCAGGCATGCAACACCACTATCTTATGTATTTTGAATAAGACACACACAAGCTAATACTGGGATAGAAGGACATTTTATAGGGTTCAGTGACACTCAGTACCCAATATTGGGTATTGTGGATTTTGCTAATCTATGCCCCTTGGTTTAGGAGCAGAGAATAATTCCAGGCTTGTTGCTTTTAGTGAATACCTATGTTCTATAGGACTTGTGAATGCAACAGTGTTAGAAGATTTAATAGCCATGTAAAAATTAATATTTTATTATCTTAAATGAAATATTATMATTCATAAAAAATTAAAGTATTTGCTTCTAGCATTTTGATTGATTAGCTGATACTACCACATACTCATGGAGCTGTGAAGGGAGTGTAGGGAATGAAACAGAGTAAAAGGTTTTAAATAAGAGAAGCATTAACCTCAAACAATCTTCTAATAATGCATTTGCCCTGGATGAATGATGGAAGCCAAATCTATTATAACTGAGAAGAGAAACAGAAGAAGATCATGAAGACTTCAAGGAGCTACCTGAAAAGAGATTTTCCATGGAATTTGAAACTCAGGCTCCATATACTAACTTGTTGATAATATTTATAGCAGAAGATTTTCTGTACCTTTTGAAATTTTTATGCTAAATGTTCAATATATGTTCAACATKCATAGCATGGTTCTTTTACAAGCTTATGCTAAATTCGATGTATCCTACCCTATGCTACTCATTATTTTGCCATTTGGCAATTGCTTCTCTGTCTTCAATGTTTAAGCACAAAAAATACTGAGAAAATAGATTAAAATATTATAATATGCAATAAATCTAAAGGAATACAAAAGATCCTGTATAGGAAYAGTAAAGGAAAGATCCTTTACTCTTCTTACACTTAGCATATAAATACACATGCACACACATGTATATGACTTTAAATCTAAAAGCTGATTCTGAAAGTTCATTGTGGATTTACCAGCTAGTATATTTATTTTAAAAATAACAGTGTATTGCTTTTAAAAAGCTGTAGAGATACTGCCAGCTTCTGTGCAGTCACCTAGCACRATAGTGGCAGCCCAGGAGGTGGAAGATCAACTTCTTTGTCATGCTTGTACAGAGGCATTAGGAATTTCATCATAGCAAGCGAGTTTGCTATTCACCAAACTGCAGAGCATTTTGTGTAGGGATTTGCTTTTAATATATTTCACTGTATTGTCAAAAGGGTAATAAACTGTGACAAAGGTTTTCATGTTTTTGAATGAATAATATTTATAGACTGAAAATTGTTGCTTGGTAAGTCAACAATGCAACCTCGTTCAAAAGGAAAAGAAATGCCAAAAACTTAGTATTTTGTCCTAAGAAAGAGTCTCATTTTTAATGTAGCACTAAGAAAAAGTATAATTGAAAAATTTAACAGAGTGAGCTAGAAAACTGCAATTACATGGGAGACACTGTTTGTATTCTAGGCATTTTGAATGGTGATTTTTTTTTAAAAGTCCCAACATGATAACTGCTCCAACATATTTCAGGAAAAAGGCTTTTAAAAAAAAAAATTGAAAAGGAAACAAATAGGAAAAAAAGAATTTAAAACATCCAGCAAAAGCAACAAATAGAATATCCTGTCAGAAAACAGAACTGAGGTTGTTTATCATGGATGRATCATAGATGAGACACACAATGCACTACCTTCATGTAGGATGAAACTACATATATAACAAAGTACAGTACATTTTTCCTTACACCCTATAGCTGTGTGTAATCAGTGGATCATTATTTATTACCAACCATAACCACCGTGTTCCATCCTCAGACTTCAAATATTGGCATTGGGGCCGTTGTTTGGTTTTGCTTCTTTAATCTGGGTGGTCACTTGCTTGTGCACATTTATGGGCAGAATTGCCCTCATCCCTGTGGAGAGTTAGACAGGACATGTTGTGCCACCCAGTCAGGATCATATGAGAAGCCCTAATGCAGTGTGCTACTTGTGCTGAATTCCAGCTCCTTCAAAGGCCCCGGTTCACTCAAGTGCCTTGCCGCCTCTGGTTCCTATTTATGGCAGCCTCATTTTTACTGTTCTGAGTCAGTTTGAGGTTAAGCACATGCTTAGAAATCTGGCTCAGTTGAGATCCGAGTRACTGACCTGAAATTGCACATTTTACGTGGTATAAATAAGAAATTTGCAATCAGTGTAGYAACATCTGCCACGCTTTGCAATAACAAACTCAGTAGGAACAYATTCAGGAGTGGATGATGGCAACAGAGGAATTGCTGAACTTTTTTTTTTTTTAATTTTATTTTATCAAGCTAAATCCAGTGGCTTTGTCACTGGGACAGTAGTGCTAATYTACCAACCACCAGGTTATTATTAGATGTTCTTAGTTCTACATAAATTCTGAACAGAAACTTCTAAATAAATCAGCATTTTCAAGTGTCACAGATGAAAGCACTTATCATTATTCAGAATATAAGGTTCAATGCAATTTTGAAATCTAGATTTCTGCTGGAAACACACTAAAATATGTATTGCATTATTTGATGAATAATTAAGCAAAGAGTTAGGCTAAAGTAATAAAAACCAYACTAGTGCAAAATTTAATGGAAAATCTCGTCTTGCCCGTCCTATACCCTCTTGCTCCCACTAAACACCTCCCACCCCTTTTCATTTTAGTTTTTCAAATTATACTGATGTAGAAAGAAAAGCCAGAGTATGCAGGTACAGGCAAATCAACAAACTGCTGTGGTGTTGTGTGGTTCCACAGCCAGGGATTCAGCTGCTTAGACCATGGGACTCATTTTGAGAAATTTACTCTTCTGGGGGTTGGTGGGATCGGCCTGTCAGAGAAGGGGGAGAACATCCTCAGCAAAGGGCTTGTCCAGCTGGTGAAGAGGGATTTAAAATTTCTGGAGAAGGACAACCTCAATCTATCCCAATCCTGTCATTTTGATACCAGTGGCAGAGGGACAGGAGCCTGGGGATGTAATTCCCGACACTCCAGTCAGTAAGCCAGCTTCCCTTGGCACCCAATTTAAATGCCTCTATTCAATCACATTACATCCTTGTCTTCAGTCTGGAAAGACTTGGATGTGAAAGATGGACCACTTGGTGGATAAAAGGTTTGGTTGGATGGTCACACTCATGAGCTGCTTTTCAAGTCCCAGTGGAGATCAGTGACAAATGATGTTTCTCTAGGGTTAATGCTGGAACTGGAGCTGTTTAATATCTTTGTTGGTGACATGGACARTGGGATCAAGTGCATYCTCAGCAARTTTATTGATAGCACAAAGCTGTGTGGTGCTACCAGCACCATGGAGTAGAGTGATGCCATCCACAGGGACCAGGCTTGAGAGGAGGGCCTGTGGGAATTTCATGGAGTTCTCAAGGCCAAGTTCACAGTCCAGAACATTAGTTGGGGAAATCCCAAGGACAGGTGTAGGCTGCAGGAGAGAATGGATTGAGAGACTCCCTGAGAAGAAGGACTTGAAGGTATTGGCTGATGAGAAGTTCAACAGGAGCTGGCAAATGTGCACACACAGCCCAGAAATCCTATTGTATCCTGAGCTGCATCCAAAGAATGGTGGGCAGCAAGGAGTGGAAGGGGATTCTGTCCTCCTACTCTGCTCTGGTGAGACTCCACCTGGAGTGCTGCATCCAGCCCCGGGGCCCCTAAAAGAGAACATGACAGAAATGAGTCCAGGGGAGGCACGTCTGCTGTGAAGACAGGCTGAAAGTGTTGGGATTGTCCAGTCTGGAGAAGAAAAGGCTTTCAGGACATCTTATAGCAGTCTTCTATCACCTAAAGAGGACCTATAAGAAAGCTGGGAAAGGACTTTTTACAAAGGCATGTAGTGATAGTACAAGGGGGAATGGCTTTAAACTGAAGGAAAATAGGTTTAAGCTATATATAAAAGAGAAATTCTTTGCCATTAGGGTGGTGAGACTGGAATATGTTGTCCAGAGAAATTGTGGATGTACCATCCCTGGAAGTGGTCTAGACCAGGCTGGATAGGACTCTGAMAAACCTGAGAAGGTGTTTCTGCCCATGGCAGGGTGGTTGGAACTAAATGACTTKTAAGGTCCTTTCAMACTCAAACTATTCTATGATTCTGTGCATTYAAAWAAAGRGGTTTTGATAAAGTGAGTGCCACAGTTCTTAAATTAAATTTCAGCAACAGATTCATTTTAGACTGAATTGACATTTCATTGCTAAATTAGTCCTTTTTCTGTCATGGTGGAACTGAAAAGGTTAATGAGCAACTGAAATTTATAGTAGAAAATTCCTTGATATATTGATTTTTTTTTTTCCTTGTTCAAGAGACCATGTGCTGCCTTGCAGGGTCTGTGTTTCCTAAGCACACTTGTTGAAGCCGTCTACCTACAGAGTATATTTACCAAGATGGTACCAGCATCAATCACAACTGCATGCAGAGTGCTCTTACCTCTCTGGAGATGTGTAGCAGCAGCAGGGTCTCTTGCCTGCTGCTCACCACCTACTGTCTGCTAGTCCCATTTGTCTCCAAGGCATCACTTTGGTAATTCCACATAAAGAAAGGTAATTTGGTTGGAAGTTACCCTCAAAAGTGGCAGATCAGCCTTCTTCCTTGACAAATACTGAATGATTGATATGGTTGGTGAGCAAGGAGGGATTAAGACAATGAAAAATATAAACATGTAAAACTTCAAACAAGAGAGAGAGTGTAAGATCTTTTTATGTTCATATTAGAACATAAAAACTGCTGCTAACATGAAGTGTCATATTTTTTCTCTAATTTCACCGATCATATTCTGAAGATATGAATTAAATGCCAGTGAAGCATGTAACACTTCTACATAAAGCCAAGCAGTATAAAAAAAAAAGAGTATCTTATTTTAAACAGTAATCTCTTAGTGAATTAGCCTGTAAAGTAAACTTTTGAGGGTATGAGAATTGCATTCAGAAGTCCCTTTTCCACCAAACTCCTTCTGTTTTGGTCAAACAGTAGGATACCCGTACAGATAGGGCATTATCAAACAGGTCCAGTGTAGAAACACCTGGATTTTAAAATCTAAGTTTTCTCACATTTTAACATAYATCAGTGATAATATTTTGGAGCTTGGCAATTAGAATTACTTCAAAACAAGAGCAGCAGCTCAGTTTTCTGTTGAGAATATGACTAAAGAAAGTGTTTACACTATTTTCTCCAAAATCATTGGTAAATAAGTGTCTTTCCTGACCAGCTGAGTTTTGGTTGGCTGTTTTTTTCCACTTTCTTGATCAAAGCCTAATAAATCTCACTTCAGTCATTACTGATTACCCAGTCAGATGAGTGATCAATGGCAATGACTGGACAAAAGACATATTTGCTAAAGCCAGACCACCACCTGATTTAAAAAGAGCTGTTTGATTATTCTTCTATGAGAGTCTGTGGTACTCACATTTCATTAGGATAAGCTTTTAATGACCTTTATTTTATGTGTCTGTGTATACAAATATATATATATATATATATATATGAACAGTATCTTTTTTATGGGCTGATGTTGTATCTGGCTATTCTATTCCCAGCTTTCAGTGTTGGGGGCTGAAAGTTGCAAATTGCTTGGAAAATCAAAGAGATTACAGGAAAGTCAACAGCCATCCAAGTCAGTCTTATGTACACATCTTAACTCATCTTGTAGATAAATGCAGGATCAAGGCCTAAATTGTATCTAGGCTTATGTTCAAGTTCTTTATGTTAATGCAGGCTCTCATGAATTTTTCCAACAATTCTGTTCAAAGTGTCACTATTCAACAGATTAAGAACTCAGCAATAAGAAGACAAAGTAACATAAACAACAACAAAAAAAAAGGTTACAGGAAAAAGCTCTGCTACTTTGACGCTTAATATATAATTTTAAATATGAAGACACAGATCTATATTGAAGCGTGTCTTTTCAACTCTACTAATAATTTGTGCATAAAACAAAAAAAAAAATCTAAAAATTACAGGGAAAGCATTGCAAAAACCACACATGATATCATATATTTGTTGTGATTATGATTTTAGAACCATTTTTCCTTTTCTTCACACAGCTCTACGTGCTCTGGTTATAATAAGCCTTTGCAAGTCAATGCATCATAGATCATTTACTCACCCTGGAGCAAATGTAAGATATTAAACACTAGCATTGAGTGAAAAAGATATGAAATGAGAGAGAGAAACAAGAAAATAGTGTTTAATTCCCTTGTGATTTTTACAGCTATATGGAGAGATAAGGGAAAGATGGAAAAGTTAAAAGTCTGGTTTGGAACTTTGCCTTTCTGCCCGTAACAATTTGCAGGAACAGTAAATAAAAGTTAAATAATAATAATGGTTAAGATATGACAAAATGAGGCATTGTTCAAGACATACAAACGGCACATAACAAGTGTTTCTTCTTGATGTCTGTATTTTATATTTATTGGAAATATGTTTTTATTATTTTTCATCTTTGCAGTTTTCTRAAGAAATGCAAATTTACTTTTCAAATAAATATATTGAACAGGACAGTGTTGTTACATTGACAAGCATTCTAGAAACTCAAATTCATTTCATTTGTGTCTTACTGTGAATACATCTTTTGCATAGGTATCTATGACTCAAAAATACACAGAATGCACATACAAGCAAGAAATTGCAGATTTAGCTCTTGGACTAATTTTATTTGTAAAGAAATGCAAAATAATATCAGGAAAAGATTTAGCGGCACATGAAAAAAACTTGAGGAAAGATTACCTAAAGAAAAACCAGTTTTTCCCAAAGCTGTATAGGTGTGAGCTTACTGAAATGGAATTTGGACTTCATTTTTAAAGTTATTATTTAATTGTACACTCCTGAGATGCTTCAGTAAGAAATATAGGCACAATAAGAACCCCATATTATCAATGAAAAATGAATCAATTTGTCCAGAAGGTGATTAAAATCTTAGAGGGTTGAAGGTGTTTACAGTTGTCCATGGATCATATAGGGATCTGGGGCAATTACAATCCTAAATGAGATCTCTTTGTGAGGTAATTCACTCTTTTGTGCTGAACTTCTATTTAACACTGAACACACATCCTTTTGTGTTTAATATTGATAYTGGATATTGAAAAAGCAAGCTTATATTATTTTTCCAGCCCCACAGATAGATACTGCTTGTTCATGGAGATAGAGTGGACTTTCAGACTTAAAAAAGTATCTGTTGGAACAATCCCAGAATGTCCCCTTCTGTACTCAAAGATGGATAGAAATGCAGCAGTGTGTCACACAGCAGAGTCAGAAAGGCAGGTTCTTTCAGAAAAGCAGTCTTTTCCCATGTGACATGTMAAAGATAGATCTGCTATTTTCTTCTGGTTTTTATTAGAGGAGTCAAGGTTGACTGTATTTCCCACAGGAAAATAAAGTATGGAATGTATGGGAATAACCCTGATGGCTTTGTATTCATGAAACCTGAACTCTCACGAGGTATAAGTTTCAGAGSTACAGTATGTGGGGGAGCAAATTCTGCTAGAAACTCAGAAATAAATCATGTTTGATAAGATGATTATTAGAAAGTATTTTAACTGCTTGTGGAGAATGGCCTATGATGGTTTATGATAAAAATGTGTCACTGAATAGCAAGTAAAGCTATATGTATATATAAATAYATGTATGTATGTATATTTCCTGCTTATCTGCAGAGATAGTCAAACCAAAATCAATTTGAAAAAAATCTAGGTTTACTGATTTATTTTCTCAGATTCATATATCAATATAGCAACAAAAAAATCAACAATTTCTTGGGAATCAGACTACATCAGACAGTTATGAAGCTGGGCATGGCATTACTTGATCTCTACTTTTATTGTACTTTAAGTTGCTAGGGCAAAAATAAATCCCTTGCTGAAAAATTAGGAGTGGAAGAGCATAACACTCAAAGGCCAAGTGTTAAGATCTAGTTCTCTGAGCAAGATTCTACTTTAAAAAAAACTTGAAAAATAACTTAAGAAAAAGAGAAAAAGTCACCTTTTTTTTAAACTTTTTTTTTTCTTTTTTTTGGTAGCTATTTTCCACATCATTGCATCTAATGTCAGGAGGAATTGAAGCACAAMAAGTCTATGATGCTCACTGAGACAGTGACTCATTGGTCACTCAATGATGGCTTTCATTCAGTGAAAGCCTCAGTGATGAGACAGAAGAACAAAGACCTGTATTTGTCACTCTGYGAGGGAGACAGCCAAAGATGTTTCAAAAAGATACATTTTCCTAAATTTCAAGTTGAAGCCTGATTCAGTCTTAAATGCTGCCTTTAGGTATAGTCCTAAGTATGGGAGAAATGAGAATGTATAAAGGCTCTTGAGGCATTGCTGAAGAGTACCTTTAAAGTCATTTAAAAGAGATGACTTTTCTGCAGCACAGTTTCCTTTTATCCTGGGGTGAGAGTAAGGGCTTTATTCAGCTTATGTCACCCTAAACCTGGCTGCTTTTAGACTGGCAAAGCTTTCTCACCTTAAAGAAACTCTAAGAGCACAGGTTTAGAAAGGATTTAAGTTATCTGGATATTATGTGAATATATAAAAGTGTAAGAGAAGGGTTTGTGAGCCTTTTTTGCAAAATGTCTGTCTTCAGTGGTGGTGCAAAAGCATGGAGCGTTACTGCAGGTCATAAATGCATATTTTCTGGTCTCCCTCATGTGAGTAGTGTTAATGGCTTACAGAGGAAAAAAAAAATTGAATGCTAACAGGTGGGTATTAATTTAATGCATGTATGCTGGAGAAAAACGTACAAAAGTGAACTTTTGAATTCYCTGACAAAAACCTGCTACTTCTTGGCTGTGACCAGGACAGGATGGCGGTAGATTTGATAATGCCACACCTTAAGTGCTCTGCACACAGAGGCAAAAGAAAGAATCACAAGTTTGAAGGCTCATCATGTGTTACCCTTCTGTACATAGACTATTAATATGGGAAGAGTGGGGCTTTCAGGGGCCTAGAAGGAAAAACTAATGTCCAACTGAAATATTCCCAAAAGGGAGAATTCATTTCAGAAAGATGAAGCTCCTGAATGGAGATAGGCCTCCAGAAATGGGGCAGRTGAGCAGAGATCAGTGTTGCAGCCTTGACCACTAATGACAGAGGCAGGCAACACTGAGTGATGGCACAGCAGTGAACAACATGACTTTCTGCCCAGCTGACCCGTGCAGTGGCCACGTCCCCATGGAAAGTCAAGGAAGTGGGTACATGAAACTATGGTGTAGGCTAGAGAGCTCTTTGTTCTTGARCAAACTCCATTTGGACAGCAAGGTGCTGGTGTTCAAAGGTGCATCAGCCTTTGTCACCCCCACAGCTGTTACTCTGAACAGGAGGGCATCAGTAAGGAGACAATGAGGCTTATGTGTTTGTTTATCCCCTCAGAGTTCTTTCAGATTCCCTGATATTTGCCTGGAAGAAGCACAGATCTGTCTTAATTACTGCAGTATGTAGTCGTTGGAATTCTTAGATTCTAAATTAATTATTAATGCTATATTACTTCATAAACAAGAAAAATATTTTTTTTCCCATTAAGGAAGTGCATCTTATGCCTGATTTGTTTCTGTGCCACTCTTTAAGATGTTTCTTTCTCTGGCAGTTCAACAGTCCATAACAACCTTCACCCTTCTGGCCCCCATCTGAACACATACACACTTCTGTGACTTGAATTCTATGACTTTTCTAATTCATGTACCTCCACGAAATTAGCTACTCAATATTAATACTTTCATGAAAATATTTCAGGATATTAATAACTTCCCTAAAATATTTCAGAATAAAGAATGAAATCTGTATGTCACCTTCCAGTCCCCTCTCTCTCTAAATCTARTTCTGCACTCAGTTACATAAGGACAAGGAAGGGGCATAATTTTTAGTTGGATTTTTTTTGTAAACTAGCTAAAGATCTGGGCCTGTCTGCATGAAATACCCTCTGAATCTCAGTTTCCTGTTTTCCTGGCAGAGACCACTTCTCAGAAGACCAAAGCTTTGCAATATCAGTGTGTTGTTAATATCTCTTCTGTAAACTCTTAAGTGAATCTGGCAGTTGGTAGTGATTATTAACCTTGCACTGAACCAGCAATTAATCTGTTCAGGCTGCAGAGGAAGAAGAAAGTGAGAGAGAAAGAATGAGAGAACACAACCTGCTCTGGCTCAATGATTCTGGTGAATCTGAGTACCCTGATCTGATATTGTTTAAACTCATTAGTATTCTCTATCTAATCTGCAGATTTAATTCATTACATACATCATTTCCCCATAGMCTATACACCCATTTGTAATTTCCATGACAGATTTTTCATCTGCATGCTTTATCCTTGGCAGAGAAAACACTAGGTTAGGAAACGAAACCTTTGATAAATATGTATTTAGTGGTGTGTGAAATAATAATATAAAAAAAAACCCTAAGCTTTTTTCTACCAGCAGTGTTCTGCTGCATCATGCTGACCATGGAGTGAAGCAAAATTTGGCTCTATATACTTTTAAAATAATTTTATTGCTGCTGGCATTTCACTGAACTTTATAGAGATTGCATTATCATTTTATTGTCAAGTCAGAAATGAGTAAACACCACTGCATTTTCCAATATTATTTGACTTACCTTTCTGGGAAGAATTAGATCTGAGGTAAGTAATTTATGACCCAGTCTGATGCATTTGWTAGTTGTAGGATAAGTCAGAGGTTTCATCACCTAAAGGCAAGGGTACAAACCAATCAAGGGTATAGAATGGATGCATGTAGCCAGTGAGCAAAATGCAAAGCTCAGCTTTCACAAGCACCAGTTGCCCACAGAAGAGCAAAAGGGAAAGACAAGTATATCAAGAAAAAATAAATTTCTTGTTTAATTACCCAGCAGTTTGTAGCTCTTCATCCAAAGGATCACGATTTCTGGTTTCTCAAATTTTTAGCATTTGACCTGTTGTGAAACTCTTACCCATGTATTGTGTGAATATTCTTTTATTCTTTCACAAGTAGTGCTTGTTGGTTTCATTATGGCCCTAAATTCTATTTAGAATTCTTTTAAGACACAAAGAAAAATTATTTCCTCTTCTATGATTCAATGCCAGTCACAATATTTATACAGCTCCATCATACAACCCCTCAGTCATTTCTTTGCCTAGCTGAGAAGATTTAGTCTATTCAATCTTTGCTTGTTCAGGAGCTGTTCCACCTTTTATTTTTCTCATTGCTGTCTCTGAGCTTTTCCCTATTCTGCTACAATCTTTTTGAGATGAAGGGACCAGAACTGAACATAACATCGAAGATGCTGACACATACTGAAATTATACAGTGGATGAATGTGTAATTACATCCTTTCCTCTCCACTTACTGCAAGTTTTTCTATCATCCTCAGACACCTCTRTGCAACCTCTCCTAACTCTGTGAAAATAAACACCTTCCAGGGGTAATGATTTAGGTACTCTGTAAGACTGCTAAAGCCATTAGGTACCTCCCAGTCTCACCTCACTTTGTAGGCAGTATATCCTCATAATACATCCTCATGACTACAGGTGTAATTTTATTCTGTATGTCTTGAGATTGCATTTTGCCTTTTCGCAGGCGTGAGACAGCTTGCAGAATTCTCTTTAGCTGTGTGCAGAGACATTTGCATGCTTTGATCATCTCAGTTCTTCTTATGCCCCCTTGCTTGTTGATAATATATTATCACATAATCATTTGCCTGATTGGACTCAATACCTCAGGAGAGATAAAGGAACTATCTTTGCTYCTAGGCTGCTGAGACCCTTCATATTATATTTTGGGTTTTTTGTTTAATGAGATTTTTTTCTGCATTTTTTTGCAATAGACTTTTTTGACTCAGGGAATTCCATCTGTATTAAAGTCTTCCACATGCAGGTCACGTGAGAAATCTTCAAAGTTGATCATTACCTGAAGAATTTACTAATCATAATTTATAATACAATAAAAATTGTATTAAAAATATTTACCAAGCAGATAACTGAGAAAGTGTTTCAATACTCTCTGTTGATTACAATACGCAGATTATTTCAAAATAACTTCTTATGGTTAAATGTTATATGGGTCTGATTTGATAAAAAAGAACTCATATATTTTGAAGTGAAAGAAGATTTGTAAAGAGCAATAATGCTTGTAATTTGTCCTATTTCCATACAACAAACAAAGCAAAAGCAAACRACAGCAACAAACCCAAACAAGCTACCCAAACCAGCAGCCTCTCTTGTAGTAATGACGAGAAATGCCTCTGGCAGGGCTTAAGTTTCTTGTAGATATGAGGAGGCATCAAGAGATGGGGCACCACTGATGTTATTTGTGCCAAACATTTGAGATAGCAAAAACCATACTGAATTTTAAGGGTTCCTGTAGATGGATCCCTGAACAAGCAACAACAGGCACAGACATACATGGAAGTATATACAGATATTTATGAACAACTCTAACAACAATTCTAACAATGTCAATCATAATCCTGAAGTTAATATTTGCTTCTGAGCTCATACATGGTTGAGTCTTGTGAATTTCTTGTCATAAAAATTTCCCTCARTCTCCTTTGGCCTTTGAGATACCTGCTACCTGTTGACTCTTCTCAGCACTTGCATGAGCCACAGTATCTCAGTCCCTCATGCCAAACACAGGATCAATCTTCAGAATCCAACCTGCAGCTCTATAGTTGCTACTTGGGTAAGGAATTCCTCAGATCTAGATACATAAYTGGGAAGACACAGATAAACTGAATACCATTTAAAATTGTAATAGGTAAGGGCAGTGGAAGCATGGCAGAAGGAAGCAGGGCAAAGGATGGCTTACACAAGTTTTGTTGCTTTCAGGTCCATGTATGAAGTTTTACACCCTGATCTCTAGACATGCAGGCATACATGTCYGTGGGCACATGCAAACAGCCCCAGTCCCAGAGGACAGACTTCATTACTTCTCTTCTGTATCACTRGATATTGTTCATCTTATCAGGCTATTCACAGACAGAAGCATCTCAGGGCTCTATGGAAGTCAAGGGTGTGGCAGGACCCAATGCTTTTGGATGTTTTTTTTCTCTATTGCTCTGATGTGGTCAAAAGTCCCWGAGATGCTGCCTCTGATCTTTTCCACAGGGAAGAGGCTATCTTTGGTCCTTCTTGTTTAGCTCATCCAGTCAGGATTACTAGGGCAATGGGCAGACGTTTTTCCCCAGACTAATCCAAATAATCCGATATTACAGAATTTAGTCTCGYTGTGTTGCTGAATCTGCAGTCCTTCCAGGAGGGCATGCAGGCTCTTGCACAGTGCCTCTTCAGATGGTCATTACCTAAACCATTCAATTTCTCAATGTTTTAGTTCTCTAAGCTGTAAAATCAAATAATAACACCCATCTTCTCAGCCACCTTCAAATGTTCTGTACAAGCTCCTATTTCTGACTGGTTTTAAAGAAATGGCAAGCTATTCCATTTGCTGTTCATCTGCGTTTGAACAATATTGATAGCACTTTAAAATATCTTTCTTATTTTTGTAGCAGATTATGTCTTATATGTTTTGGCTGCCATTATCTCTACCAAATTGCCAGTATGTTTTAGGCAAAATTCTGAAGAGCAGGTGTCTCACACACAGTTTAACTTGAAGTCTCCAAAGCAGTGTCACATAATTCCACTGGAAGTGGCATCTCCTTTTCATCGAAGAGATGTAGAGCTTCAACAAAGTAGTTGTTTTGTTATCAAGATTAGATTATGAGATAACATTAGTTTTGAACAGAAATAGTGGGGTTTTTTTTTGCATGATTTCCTATAAAAATAAGTGTTATGCAATTATATTATTGATTTGTATGAGTTTTGTCCATTCCCTAGGGTCTTTTGACTTATCTCTCAATCAGTTTTCTTCAGAACTACTTGTGAGCCCTGCCATTATTTTCAAGCAGATTTGAAAGAGTGGCAAAAAGACATTTACAGACAATTAAATATTTGTTAAGTATGCACAAGAAAATTAGATTAGCACACCTAATGAGCAAAAAAATAGGAACAACTCATCCTCATATCTTCAGTTTGCTAGTAGCCAGATTGCTGTCCACAATTAACCTTTCAGAACTATTACTCAGATGAACAATCCTTGATAAAGCTCTGGCACTGTAGGTGTGCTAACACATGTGAAACTAGATTTCATGGCTTTTTCTTGTCATTGAACAATTTGGTAAATAAACTCTCTCATGGCTTTAATGATTTCCAAAATTTTCTTTTTTGCCTGATGAGGATCTCTGCACAATGATCCATGTTCTAGTATGTAGTCACTSTTATTAGAAAGGGAAAGCTGCAAGTTTTTTCCTTGCTATCTCAAGACTCACAGGCAATAGGATGCCATAAAGTCTGATTCTGTACTAGAAATTAGCTTCCAAAAGACTTCTAACTTGTGCTCATCTTTCAGAGGCTTTATTAGGAATCATCCTGCCTTCAGTGTTCATAACTCAGATCACAGTACCGGAGAGGTATATTTATGACAGCTGAGTAGTAGATGCAGAAAGGTCTCCTTGTACAATGAATTTTCAGGGAAGACTAGAATAATTCAAAGTCTGCCCACACCTCCATATATCCTGACAAAATTTTTCCACCATAATTAGAATGACATTCAAAATAACAGCTACCATTTTCCCTGAAAACATAAACAAACAAACCTTCCCCAATTAGTTTCACGAGATGACTGAGTGAACAGAGCTAAAGATTCCATTAGGAGCTTACTATGCTAATCTAATTAGCCTGGGAAACACTCAGATATTATGGAACTGGAATCAATAAAAACTCTGAAAAGCCAGATTTACACTTCAGTCACAAAAAGGATTATGCAGACATTTCACCATTCTTTTGCTTATAATTTTCAYGAGCAATAAGCAGAACAAACATAATTCTTATCTAAAGGGTCACATGTAAATATGCATGACATGGTCTGAATATTCTTTGACATGAAAAATTAGCAGAATTAATTTGCGAGCTTTAATGTAATCCATAACCAGTTTACATAGTATTGTTTTTTTCAGTGAGGAGAAAATATATTCAGCCTTCTAAAATAATCTCAAAACTTTTAACAAGTAGAAATTCTTCAAAATCTAGATTCCATTTCTACCACTTATATAAGTTTATATGGAACTTACTGAGCAGTTCTCAAAGTAACAGGAGCTCATCTTTGTGAGTTTTGCATCATAGTTTTTAGTGAAAGAAATCGCTACTCATAAATCAGCAATAAGAATTGCAGCAAGTGGTTTAGTTGTTTTCAAGGACACTGAGACTCTTAAGATGTGTTTCCCACAGGTTGCAAAGTCTGAGAAATTTCTCAGAACTTTCCCATTCAGAGTGAAATCTACATTTAGTTTGCACAACAAAATGAAGAAAATCTGCRTGAAGTAATATGTACTTATAAACATGCAAATGCTTTTTGACTACATTGATATTGAAAAAAATCAGCACCGAAGAAGCGTCATGGCTGTGTCATTGTTGAAAAGGTTTTGCTGCAGTGAAATTTTCTCTCAATATGCCCTTCATCTTCACTTCAGGCACTTCACATTGCTTGTCTGAACTGCAAATCTAGCTCATTCTGAAGCTTSTGTCCTCCTCTTGCCTATTATTTTGCCTTGTGTCAGGTAGCTTCTAGGCAGCATAATTGTTTCTTCACACTATGTAAACCATTTAACTTCTGTGGCATCCTGCAGAAATTAAGCTCATTATGGACCCAGTGGCCCAAATGACAACACTTTCCCACAAGGTACAGCAGGGAGCTGTATTAGTGGCAAAGCTCAAAGGAAAGAATATATCACCTGTGACATATGGCTGTAGAGGGAATGGAAGAAGAAAGTGATTTGTCAAATTTTATTTGTAGCGGTCAAGTGAGGTTAAAAACGGTCAAGGGTTACAAATAGTGATTCAGAATCTATTGTCAGAGAAACTGCTAAGGGTTATTCTCTTTCAATATGATGCAGCCCCTTTTCCTGCCTTCTCCCCCCTGATTTCCCCCCAACACTCTGTCATCCTAAGACATCTGAAATCCTTCTCCTTTGACCTAAATTGGAATGAAATTAGTTAAACAGTAGAGTAAATGTAAAAGATTAAATGAGACTGAAAAAGAAATCCAGCCGTTAGTATTCAGTAGGATTTGTTGGTCAAATAGAGATTAAATTGAGTGAAAGTGATAGAATTTTGCCCAGCATTTGTTTGAAMGCTAGTCTTTTTGGGTTAGAAACTGGTGTTGAATCTGAGTGTTCCAAAATGGGATTCAGAACACGATTTTCTCTAAATGTACTTGCCAGAGGTAAATGTAATAATTTATGGAGTGTGCAGAAAATGTTTTCTTCAGCTATTTGCTATTCAGAAAAGGTTTTCCTTTGCTCTTACTGTTAGGCTTTTATGCTGGCAGTCTTATTAAGGTCAAGCCCTATCAAAATATTACCTCTGGGGTCAAAAGGGTAGTGTAGTCCTTCCCAAGGCTATTACACATTTTGGTGATCAACTGCTAGAGGGCACTTAAGACAGATCCAGAGCAGTACAACAGCCCCTGGAGAATGAAACAACATCTAGTTTTTGACAGCTTCCTGTAGTCATGAACTGGGAGATTTATGAGGTTAGATTTGATCTCTAGTCCCGTCTAAAGCCAGGTATGCTGCAAGCTGCATTACTAAACAGCCTAGTAGGCAAAGCTAATATAGCTTCTTAAAGGTGAACTTGAAAGGCTACTTTTAAATCTCAGCTAGCTAGCTAAATCCATTTTAATGCCAGCTGTGAGAATTAGGGAAATGCAATCTCACAGGTACATTTTATTAAAGCAAACAGCTAAAGCAGCACTCTATCTACTTTCTGGTAGTGTTTCTTCAGCAGCAATGGAAGCACAAGCCTAGAAAGGGTGAATTTTCACCTATGTTGTTTAAAATTTGTAATATTCTCCTGTGTTGAAAGTAGTCAGGATCATCTCTTCACCCTGTTCCRTAAGCCCTAGATCAATATGGTCTGATTCAGCACCTTAGGTGTGCTAGGAACTTCTAAGTTTTACACTCATTTTATTTTATGTTACACTAATTTAAACAATGATAAATAGAAAAATCTAGGAACCTCCTCGTAAATAACAAGTTTTGAGGGATAAATTGTTAAATGATCCCTTACACTCATGTATATTATGTACTGTGAATTGGCCTGTAATTATTTCAGTGCCCTAGAATCTGGTACCTGAAATCCCAAACTCTGTTAATAAACCTTGTGTCAGTCAAATAAGTGAAGTGAATAACTTCATGGGAAAAACAACTTAAGGGAAACAGAATTATTCCGTTGTTTGCAAACAGAAAATAAAGCAACCTCCGGAGCAAAAGTGAAAAGTATATTCCTGCCAAATCTGAAAAGATAAATCCTGCAGGATTTATCCAAAGGGAGGACCTATGAGGCATGTGGCCATACAGCAGAGAGAGTGGGGCACAAGCCATCCTTGTTTACAGCCCTTGGCTGGGCRTGTGTTGCCACCAACCTTCATTCTTCCTGAGTAAAACTAAAGTTTTACTCAAAAAAAACTTCATTCTTACTGAGTAAAACTAAGGTTGCATGTAGCAACCCCACTAAAACCAATGAGCATGCTAATCTGACTCTCATCAGTGCTAAACAGATCTTTACATTTTACAGGTCTGTATTTCACCCTTCTGCAAGTACAGACAAGTGTTTCAGACTTTCCCTTAGTATTTTCCTTTTCCTGCTCATTTCTTAATTATGTTGAAATGCTAAAAGACTTTCTTACCATGGTATTTTATTTCCTTTCCTTTAATTGATATTGTTTCACAAGAGATATTATCAATTATGAAGATGACAAATGACTGGATGTCTTTCCAGAAGCTGCTTCAGCAAGCTGTCGGACATGAGATTTATTCCTGACCTGAGRTCAGGATTAGTTTTGTCCTCAAAATGCAAAATAAAACAGGAGAATGAGGCTTAGTTTATTTAGAAACGTCAAGTATGGTAGTGTGTTGTTACTTGATAATTAGTTCAAGACAAGCTTGAAGCTGCTTCAAAGTACATTTTAAATCAGACCACACTGAAGAGTCWTTGGGGAGGCATCAGTAACAATTCAGTGGAAGAATAGGATGCTGTGAATGCTTGTTATTCAAGTATTTCCTTTCCTTATGCATGAGTTATATGGATGCAGTAAGAACATATTTCTTCTTTTTCTCTCCCTTTGATGCAGATAAAAATACAAGTCAGCCAAAACACACAGTGAACTAAGAAAGGTGAAGCAAAACTCTCTGCAGACTTTAATCCAATTTCTAGGTTACCAGAGATGATGACAATAGAAATAACTAATGAGAAAATCCTGAGTAAATATATTTCTAACCTGGCATAATACAGAACTTTGAAGAAGAACAAATACAAGAAAAAGAATTTAAGGTTCCTGGGATTTTTGCAAGTTTGCGAAGTGCCTTAGGTACTTAGTTCCTGGTCCATAAATAAGACAATGGATAAAACAAACAAACAAAAAAGCATAACAATTACTAAAGTCTTGTTAGCATTAAAAAAAATCAAGAAAATATAACATTCGTATCTTATATGATAAAATACTTTTTTTCAGTAATTTAAACATTCATTGCCTTTAGATGCAAAGTTTATATTTATAATCAGTTTTCAATTCAAGTCAAAGAATAAAAGATATATTTGAAGCTCTATTATTCATCAAGAATTAAGGGAAGTTAAGGAAATGTATATTTACATAGAGCTAAAATAGTGCGTGAATATATATTTTACACACTTTATTTTTGTCATTTTATCACCTTGAAGTAATAKAGTATATTTATATAAATGGCAGGCATATCAAATACTACAATCTGTCCAGTATTTTTTTTTTCATGCCATTAATAAGATGTTGTAGTTTGAATTCTGATCTTTCACATTTACAGTTGACTGATTCATATTTTAATAGGGGTTAGGTTCACTGAAGGATTTATACCTGTCTGCAGTGATTATGTGATCAGAAAACCACAGAATGCTCAAGAGTGGAAAGGATGTCTGGAGATCATTTGATCCAGTGCYCTTGCTAAAGCAGGTTGTCCTGGACCATGTCCAATGTTCATCTGGCTTTTAAATGCCTCCCAGGACAGAAACTCCACAACTTCCCCTGGGCCATCTGTGCCAGGCCTTGGTCACCTACATTGTAAAAGTGTTTACTGATGTTCAGAAGGAACCTCCTGTGTTTCAGTGTGCACCCTTTACCTCTGCTCCTGTCCCTGAGAACACTGAAAAGCACCTGGCTCTGTATTCTTTATGCCTTTCCTTCTGATATTTGTATATATTAATGAGATCCCCCTGAGCCTTCTCATCTCCAGGCTGAACAGCCCCAATTCTCTCAGTCTTTTCCTATGAGAGAGATACTCTCTCATAGATTGACAGTTCCTTTTTCATCTTTGGGGCTTTTTGCCAGACTCTCTCCAGTATGTCCAAGCCTCTTATATAGTGAGGAGCCCAAAACTGTGGAACCTCCAGGTGTGGCCTCACCAGTACTAAGCAGAGGTGAAGAATCACCTTTCTTGATCTACTGGCAACACATCTCCTAAAGCAGCCCATGATACCCTTAGCCTTTACTGCAAAAGTATGTTATCAGCTCATGTTGATCTTGCTGTCTATCAGGACCCCTAGGTCCTTTCCTGCAAAACTGCTTTCCCAGCATATCCCATGCTGCTGCATGGAGTTGTTCCTCCCCAGCTGCAGAAATTTGCATTTTCCCTTCATGAGGTTGCTGTCATCTCATTTCTCCAGCCTGGTGAGGTCTCACTTGAGAGCAGCACAATGGTCTCCAGTATGAAAAACTCTTTCCAGTTTTTTAACATAAGGAAACTTGCTGGAAGGGCTGGCTCATCCACTTGTTCTTGCTGATCAGATGGCCTGTGGGGGACACCCAACATAATTTCACCCATCCCTGTCTGCTGGTATGTCACACCTCTCAGTGATGAAGGCCTATGTTCCTTTTGTTTTCTGAACTGTACAGAACCCAGTGATGAAGCATTTTCAGGATTTATTTTGTGGTCCAAATTAATTTTTCCATACTTTGTTTTATGGTCTCCAAAACGAATTGGTTTTGCTCAGCATGGCATTTGCTCTTTGGAAATGTAACCACTCAGGAATGGTAAAGGAACATGTGCCCATCAAATGCTTTTGCTTTTTCTAAGACATGCACAGTAAGTATATTWTGTGGAGTACAAGAGTTATACTGGGGACCTGAGGGGTTTACAYGACAAGGCAAGTGATAAGCAACATTTTCTGTACAGTTATGACAAAAAAAATTCTGATATTCATTGTGACTGCATTAAACAGTGCTTTCTTTATGTCTGAATTCATGCCAGAGTTAGACATACAAGGGTAAATTAAGTGCATTTATGTCAAGAATAACTCCTCTATGAATTCAATAAAACCTTCATACAAACAAGCATACTATGTATTTTTAAAAGTGCTTTAGATGTCTATACATTCATGTCTGGTTGTAGAATATCCAACAGGGTTCAGCAAGTGGTTRGGTACAATATTGTTACAAATTTTATACAAAAAATAAAAGCAGAAAATAAATCTTTGTAGTTCTACTCCTCTACAAAACAGTGTGAATTTTTATCTTTAGAAATAATCCCACTGGTTTTATACAGGAGGAGGGTGATGCTACAAAGCTTGAAATGGGAAAGAATTTTATCAGAAGTGGTGTTACATTATCTGCTACTATTGACAACTTCTACCACTGAGCTAATCCATGATATGAGAGTAAGAGAGAAGTGGCACAAAACTCACTATATCAAGACTTAAGCTCATGAAAAGGGAAAATAAAATGAAAAACTTATTAACCACTGAAATACATAAAGTATAGGCTCCCAAAGAGCACAAAAAATGTTTGACGTACTACCATGCAATGTGGGGGGAAAAAAACAAGTTAGAAACAAAAATAGTTCTGTGTCCTTCCTATGCTGAGGATCTCAGAGCTGGACAGAGCACTCCAGGTGGGGTCTGATGAGAGAGAAGTACAGAGGGAGAATCCCTTGCCTTGTCCTGCTGCTGATTTTGCTGCAGCCCAGGACACATTTGGCTTTCTGGGCTGCAAGTTCACATTGCTGGGTCATGCCCAGCATCATCCTCTCACCCACCAGCACCCTCAAAGCCTTTCCAGCAGGGCTGCTTTCGATCTGTTCCTCCCTCAGCCTGTGCTGGTACTGGGGGCTGCCCTGACCCTTGTGCAGGACTGTGCACTTGGTTAAACCTTATGAGATTCCCATGGGTTCCCTTCCTGAKCTTGTCCAGGTCCCTCTGGATGGCATCCCATCCCTCAGGWGTGTYRACTGCACCACATAGYGTGGTGTCATTTGCARAGTTGTTTGGGATGCACTCAGTCACTTTGTCTGTGTCATTGRCTAATTGAATAGCATTAATTGAATGGCACCRGTCYCAGTACAGATTCCTGAGGGACATCATTTGTCACCAATATCCATCAGGACGTTGAACCATCGACCACTACCTTCTGGATGCTGCTGTCCTACCAATTCCTGATTCACCCATCAAATCTGTCTCTCTCCAATCTGGAGAGGCTGTGACTGTGTCAAAGACCTTACAGACCTCGTGTAGATGACACCTGTGGCCCTTTCCCTGTCCACTGATGTAGTCATTTCATTTCAAAAGGCCACTAGTTTGGCCAGGCATGACTTGTCCTTCATAGTGAAGCCATGCTGGTTGACTTGAGCCACCTCCCTGTCCCTCATGGGCTTTAGCATAGCTTCTTCTCTTCCATGTTTTTTTCATTCCTGAGGATGACAGGCTGGTGGTTGCCAGCATCCTCCTTTCTATCGCAGACAAACAAAAATATTTTCATGTGTCAGATCATGTCCCATACAACAAATTCAGACTCATCCTGAAGAAAATGGCAACACATGCATGAATTTTAGCACAACACAGAGTACAGCATTTTTGCGTTTCCTGAAAGTGAGGTACAGTATGTGAGTACTAAGAACTTCAGATCAGTGTATAAAAGTAGTACTTTATTGAATAGAGAATATCAGCCCTGATGTAAAGCTTTCTTTAGTCAATCAAACTCCAAAGAAATTTTAAAAACTCTCTGTTTTAACAGCAAAATACCCACTGAATTATTAGCCAGAAAGAAAGAATTGTTCAGATATTATCTCTTTATTTTGTCATTTGTTGATTTCTGTAATTTCTTCAAAGGTAGGACTGAAGTGAAAAGGAATGGAATATGTTTTGCTTCCTGTTTATAATTTATGAAGTCCTACCTCTGGCTACTAAAACCGCACAGTTTTAACATGAAGCWAATATTTCTCTCTCAATGTTCTCCTCTATGGAAATAAAATTTGAATKTATCCTTTTCAAAGCAGCAAAAATACAGTCTTGACATGACATTTSCATTGTCATGAAAGAGTCAATGAATCTGTGATAATGAATTAGCATTGAATTAATGCAAAAAGCAGAGTTTCTGTTCCATTCTTAAATGTGAGCAAAGGAACTTGTATGATCTTTCACATGATCTTTGATGAGATCTGATCTTTGCAAAATTCCTGAGATGGAATAAATTGACATTCCCTGAACTCTTTGCAGATGAGGCATTTAAAACAAAATTTGGATCTATGTCTGCCYGTAAAAGTACTGAGAGTTCCTTGGGTAAGTTAAACAAAACAGCATCTACCATCTCAATGAGTTTATTGAAACATCTAGAAAAGCTATACATTTAATAGAGAAGAAAATTAAGGATTAAGATAGAATAGGATGMCTTTTCTTCTACATCTAGGTATTAGCTGCAGATGGACGCAAAGAAGCTTTTTGAGGTGAATTATCAGGAGTGAGAAATAATTTTTTTTGACAGGAACAGGAGGTGATATAATAATGATTCTACAGAATAGGTAAGGTACTGTATCTGTCAATATATTAAAGAATTTTAAAGATTAATACACTCTTTCATTCCTGCACATATGATGTAACTGATTTCTGYAGTGGCTTATTTTATGTTGTGAATACATAGTTTTTGGAGTTGGGTGGACTTACTCGAGAGAGAACTATGGAATAGGAAAAGCAAAAAGGAATTTTAGTCTGAGTCAACTATAAAATAAGTAGATACCTGTGATGGCCAWGGTTCAAAAGGAGCCATTCTTATATTGGGCCATAAAAGAAACAAAGACRTGTATGAGACACAGTTGATTTTCATACACTTTTTATTGCTATTTCCTAAACATAGTTTTTGTAGCAATCCCTTTATTTTACATGATAAATGCTCTAAAGTTTGAGTTTGGGCACAGAAACCAGTCTCTAACACTGCCAATGTGTAGTATTTACAGCAAAACCTGAAATGGCAGGGATTTAAGCAAGCCTTTTACTTTATTTCTAGGTCCTCAAAGGGAAAGTATAATCTGCTGGAAAATACAGTAGYTCCTTTTCCTGAAGAGATATCCCTGCTGCTGCTACATGTATATATATTGCATACCATTATTTTCTATTCTCTTGATAAATATACTAAAAGTAATGCTTTTATTTTTACACCTTTTTATTTTTAGTCATATTTCCTCAAGAAAGTTACTATATACTGTTAACTATATACTATATGCCATAGTTATTTGCTATTCTATGAAATGCTCTTTTAATTATGTTTTCCTACAAATTTGCTTTACAAACCTAATGTTTCAAACCACAGGAGTTTATGTTTAAAGAAGGGATATTAATTTMCTGTACATATCATTTTTGTCTGGACACTCTGAAGACACATACCAGCAATAAATACTGCAGATGGTTTCAAACTGTATGTGAGGGTGCAAGGGATAATGAATAAAACATTTTTTCTAAGGTCTATGATTCATAGTTCTACCTGATAATTGCTTGTGTAAATAATATATGTGATGTATGTAAACAATTGCATGTYGTGCAAGAAATGCTGAATTCAAGGAACAAAGAAAACCTTTCTTAAAATTATTTCGTTATCAGATTGGGAAAGGAAAAGGACAGATGAACTTACTCAGTATTTATGAACAGATGAAAGAAGAAAGGAGGATCTTAGGTTTCACAGTGTGTATCAACACCAAATAAGTTGTCCTTATTCTATAATGTCATTTTTATCTGTGTGTATAACAGTATGGCAACCATTATTTCAGAGGAGAGAGCAGAGAAAATGAAAGGTAGTAATGTTTCTTTTTCTGAGAAAACTGCATTACTAGCTTTCCCCTACAAGCTAAAGTGACACATTTCTAAATGCAGCAAAACAACTCAAAATATCACAACTCCTTAAGATTTCTGCTTGATTATATACTAAATTATACCATTATACCTCTTTGGCTATTTTATATCCAGCTTTAGGAAAGAAAGAAGAGTCATACCCCACATGGCAAAATGTCACTTAACAGAAYAGGAAGATTTATTTCAGCATTTCTAAGCAGTTTAATTCTGAAAGCAAAAAAATCACACACACACAAAAGTTTGTGCTCCTTATTAATTTATTAGAGGTGTACGCTGTTTGCCTGGGGAGAAACAAAAAAATGCAAAACCCCATAAGCCAAACTTTAAATTGCACAAGATGGTAAATCCAGAGCTATTATTTTAAACAGATAAGTCTGTCACATGCATAATTTCCATTTATAGCAACATAGACATTCATGTAATAACAAACCTACCAAAACCCACCAATATCTTCCAAAAAGTCTTTGCCCTTCATTAAAAAGTGTTCTGTTTCCCAGACTAGATTACCACAATATTGGATATAAATCAGTGTTAAAGCCTAATTTTCATACATATGCATGGTTTTGTATTAGCAGCTGGGCTGTGGTGGTTTTAAGRGGAGAAAAAATATTTCTAAGCTTAGGATATGAGTTGATCTCCAGCTGATTTTAAATGCTTAGGGGTCAAATTATGCAAAACTCCAAAAGTCATGCTCAAATACTTCCATGCAGTGAAGCAGATCTTTCAGCTGTCAGGTGTCTGCTGTCACATCTTCATGCTGTAGGAACACACTGACACAGGAAGCACTGAACAATGACAGATCTAAGTCACAAGGAATAAAAAGGATTTAGGAATTCCACAGGTGTCAATTTAGTTTCTTAACAGATATAAAAAAAAGAAATTTGGTTTTATATTACCAGAGTGGTTTCAAACACAAGATAAATCCATTTCCTTTACTGGAATGATTTAAGGTAAAAAAAAAAAATAATAATAATTTTTGTTTCTAAGTGCCTTGGGTCAGTTAGGTCTTTGTAATTTACTTACGAGATTGGAATTGTGAAAGTAAACACCTTGTACAATCATGGTAATGTCAAAAATGGTTTTCTTAGGAACACTGTTTCCCTGGTCACTTCATTTTCCAGAACATTCTGATTTGGCAATGTGTCACTAGAGGGTGCTGCAAAGTTGTTCTCTAATGTATTATACAGGTAATTAGTATTTATTTAAATGTTTGTGGMTAATACAGGGTAGAATTTCAGGATGGAAAACCTCTGTGAATAACTGATGAACTATCACTGGCTGATAGGCTTGAATGTCATAATTTGCAGGAAAGGTAGAAAAATTTTCAAGTTTAAATGAGGGACCAAAAACATAAGTTAATGAATAATGGTATGCTTTAGATTTTCATTATCTGCATTAGAAAGGTCTAGATTAGGACACCTTTGCACAATTATATAATAGTTCAAATTTATTTCAAACATGTCTTCTGGCCATTAGCATGCCATTATGTTGAATCAAGAAGATTAATTAAGGAAGTAAGAACTGTACTTTTCTGGGAAGACTGCAGTAAAATCTTATGTCTTTAATATAATGTGAGCACCAGGCCTCTTTTTTTTTTTTTTTTTTTTTTTTTTTTTTTTTTTTTTTTTTT
>NW_026623455.1:637715-640370 GCF_030028575.1 Malurus melanocephalus
ACTTCTAAATGGAAACAACGAAGCAATAGAGGAAATATTGTGTGGCATGGTGTTGGCTGAATTGTGTATAAATAATACAAACCACAGCCTACACTTATGAACTATCATGTATACTTATGACCTCTTAATAGTGGTGGAAAATATTGTGACTTTGCTAAATCACTAAATTGTACAATAAGAGGCACCTACAATATCTCGACTTCTGGTAGATTTAAAACCCTGGGAGAAAGAATAGAGAAAACAGCTACCAATTAAAAGCCTCTGGTAAGATGATGAGCACGGAAGAGTGATGCAGGGATATGTGCGATTCATGTATGAGTATGGTTGACATCATTTCAGCCAAATGCAGTTCAGATGTGATAGCAGTGTACAGAGGTGAAGGATTATAAAAGAAATCATCTTATTCATGTACAATAATGACAACTCCTTTGAGAACTTGTTCCCCCATCTTTCCCTTACTTATGATAGCTTTATTACATTAATTTCCAATGCATTTACAAACCACTTGTTATATTGCCCAGTAACAAACTAATTTTACAGATGCTGTTTTTTGAACTTAAAGGGACTACTACAAGACACCATAATGTATTTGGAGACCTATAAACTTTCAGGACCTGMTCTGGTACAACAGTGCAAGCTACTGCCTCTGCTTGCAGCCCCAGAGYTTTGGCATGTGCTGCTGGAACCACGACAGAAAGGTGGGACCAGCACCCCAGACACGTCTCAGCAAGGAAAGATCTGCCTTGCCCACCAGAGGGCCAACGTACTTGTGAAGTGCACAGATTTAACTTTGTTTGGAAAACATTTTCAGGAACTTTTTGGCTGCACAATCATTTGCAGGGRGATGTGGGTTCTCTTGTCCCATCCTTTGCCACGGAGTAGCTGCTACACAGCAGTGTGCCCTTGATGAAGAAGAGCAGCTCTGTGTGAAGCTCTGGCCCCATGAGCTGGCTCCTTCTACTGAGAARCCTCTCCTGCTGCTGTGGCTTGCAAGCCACAGTTCCTCCAGCACCTCAGGTTTTCAACAATATTCTGACCTTCCTCAGAGGCAATACTCTTTATCTTCCCTGTCAAGATCAGATGATCTTTTCTATCAGGCAAGAGAAGAATGCAATGAGAACCTTTGCACACTATTCCGTGTAACTGYTGGACTCTAGGAGCTCCTCACAATGCTTTTCAGTCCTTTAGGGCTTTGAAAACAGCATGAAAGGGCTAGAAATAGGGTGGAGGGGAATATTTTCAGCAAGGTCACAAAAATGATCTAGTTGTTATTGACATTTTTGCCTCTTRCAGCCACCCATCTAAGAATAGAATGAAATCCTTGTCATTTATCTCCCTCAGTGGATTCTAACCCTGTCACAAACTGAAAATTATTTCCTTTCCACAATAAGCAGTGCTATATCTGAGCAGTAGTTAGTAGTTATGTGTCAGTGCAAAGCAACTCTGATAAGTAGCTTATTGACACAGTACTTGGTAATTTCTCAGCTGCAACAATTGTGTCAATACACACTTGGGAAATTTGTAATTCATGGAAATGCTATTAGCAGATGACATGTCATTATTGAGAGACCTCTAGTCCATAGGTTCACAAATGTACTGCCACAATCTGCTTTAGTAGTGAATTGATGTATTCAAAGATAAATATTTTAAGCAATTAATTATTATTAATTATTAATAGTAGTAATTATAACATGTTAAGCATTATGCTTAATGGTAAATATGCATCCCAAAAACAATAGAAAGAAACATAACACTTTGGAATTTTAAAGCTTAGATCTTACTGTTAAATTAATATAAAAAGAAAATCAGTCACTGATCCTAGTTACACATAAAAAAAACTGTAATGTTTGTGGATTTCCCTTTCAAAGCATTTGAGTTACAGAGGTGATGAAAAAAAATCCACCAAGTGTCTTCATTTTTCACTATATTCTTCTGAAACTTCATAATATCTAAACCAATTTAAACCTGTATTAATAAAAATGCTTTGAACTGAGACCTTGCGTGTCAACTTGCAACACAGAAGGAATTTTTACTGTCAAGTTATGATCCTCTAAATTAGAAGTTGCTTTATAATTGAAATGCTGACACAGACTTGTAATTGTAGAGGTGTTGGCAGGTGCTGCTATGCTAGCACTATATTAGCAACTTTTGCATGTGAATCTTGTTCATTAAAGGTTATGCTTATATTGTATGCATACAGATTATAGGCTGTAGAATGACAGCTGTGTAAAATCAGTCAAATTAAAATACACTATAGATGCAAACAGTCACATATTAAAAAGATTAAATTAGTATCCKTCAAAGTTTCTTTCACTTTAAAAATGTATATGGAAAATATTTTTAGAGCTATCTGCTTAAAAATAAAATGGTTTATGCGATGGCTTCTGATACAGCATTAATCATTAAGGGAAAATGAAAATATGTCTTCTCCTTTAACTAAATATTAAATTAGCTCAACTATAGTAGTAGCCTGAATTGCAAGTGAATAGAGCATGGATCTAATTGCTGTAGTGTTCCAACCCTCCAAGCAGTGCAGATGTTATGCAAATAGTCTTGTGTTCATTTCCAGATTGTAAAATGTAGTCCTTTTTTGCAAAACCAGAATAGATGCCAACATGCATGCACATAGAGTTTAAAAAAAAAAAAAAAAAAAAA
>NW_026623455.1:640384-659333 GCF_030028575.1 Malurus melanocephalus
TTTCAAAGCACAAGCCTTGTTTTAAGCAGTTTTAGTGACTGATCCACACCAAAACTCTTGATCAAAAGGTGGTAGACTTAGACAAAATCTGAATCGAAATCTCASTGAGCTGCTGAGGGTTTGTCAGTGTGTATACTGAGAATGTTTGGGCTGTGAAGCACCAGTGTGCAGTGTTGGTACAAATGCCTTCTTAAGCCTTTTCTATCCTGTCTCCATCCTACAGAAAATCATGGTCCCACTGTGGAAATTGCTGATATGTTCTGCTGGTGTASGTTTGCTTATTTCCATCTCTGTCTAATGATAATATACCATGTAAGTGCCTTAGGCATGAGACCTGTGGTTGATGTTGAAATAATGAAAATCATCCCAGTTTTGAAAATTGTGACAGTTCTTTCCGTTTTCTAATGTTTCCATATGCCTTCAGTGGGGAATTCCTGCTATTAAGGGTTACAATGCAGATGTTAGTAGGCTTAAATTATTTAAAATACAAATTAAACCACAACCAAATTAAAAAGAAAGATTTAAACATTTTTTGTTGTTGTTGTTTTTAAATTACTTTTTTTACTTTTCTTTCTCTTTTTTTTTCTTTTTTTTCTTTTTTTTTTTTTTTTTTTTTTTTTTTTTTTTTTTTTTTTTTTTTAGGGAGGTTATCAGTTTGATAATATGTGATAAAAACTCATCAATTTTTTAAGTTGGTTCTATGGTATTCACTTACCCTTTTTACATGGAAAACATATATCCATCAATTCACCTCCCACTAGTATGTTTAAATGCTTTGTTATTTTTAGTAGCCATTCTTTTAAGTAGATATCATCATTATATTTCCATGTATATTTTATTTGACAAGGAGGGGAAAAGAAAGATGCAAGGATAAAAATATWATTTCATGGTAATATTTCAGTGTTATTTATTGCATGAAGTTGCATTCCTTATTCATCCCATCTGTTTCTACCCTACCTATTCCTTACCTATACCTATCTTTACCTCTTGCTCTGTTAAAGATTTGCTTTTCTCAGTTTGACCCCATATGCATTTGTGTGTCGTTCATTTCCATGTACAGACATCCACCTATAAATATGAAATAGAATGTTTTATAAGCTATTTGCTTAATTCCTAACCCAATTTGTTTGCAACTGTCACCTTCCATAATTTTTTTATGTCCAGTCACTTTTTTCCTTTGAGTTTCATCAGGATATGGGACCACAGGGACATGATTGACTTAATTTTTTTGTTGGGAAATTTGAGAGAAATCACTGATGTCTTTATAAATTCTCAACATATAATGTATTGAATATCAACTAAATCTTTTGTCAATATTGTTGGTTTTAAAAAKGCCAAAGTTTTAATAATGGAGGTCTTTTATTTGACAACTCTACAAAATTTCTTTTGTCACTAAGTTTTGTGCAGAACTACTTGTTTGGGAATTTTTTAGGCATAGTCAAAGCTTAGACTTTTTTTTCTTTGAATAACAGGTACAAACTAGAAAAAAAAGAACAGAAAGAAGACAGCTGGATACATTTTCTATTCTTATTCTATTTCTCTCACAATGTATTTAAGAGCAGTGATTAAGATCCTGCAGAATTCTATCTTCTCTTGCTGTGGTAAAAAGGATCCTCACACAGCATAATGCTTTCAAATTTTGTCTCCAACCAAATCAGTGGAGAGAACTGAAAAAAAACCGACTTCTTGCTAGTCATTACTATAGTTAAAGGTGTGCTATGAGTAATTTTCTTATTAAGAAGAAGTTCAGAGCCTGACACAGTTAAGRGAAAGATGCTTGCATTAAGTGTCAGAAAACACAGAAGACAGGCACATTTTTGAGGTTAAATTAGTATTTTCTCCCTTATCAAAAGAAATACAGGAYAGAACAGGTGAGCCAGCTACAATGCCTTAATCAAGTGTTCAAATATCTGCTGCCAGACTGCTGTAAGTAACTGTGAATTAGATAGATAAATAAATAAACTTACAAATMATTTGCTTTCAAAAGCCTGCATTAACTATAAATAAATAAGGATTTTCAACCAAGCAGTAATTACATTTTTGCTCTACTCAGTGTCTCAGACTTTCCACTGCACTCATATGTGCAGAGCTGAGGCTTTACCTGCAGAAGTGTGTGTCTTTCCTTAGTTGTAACAGCAAATGTCTTTAAAATTGATCTTTTATAACAAAATAAAAGGATAAGATATGAAAGCAGAAATATCAGAGCTCTCACMAAAATCTTATTGTTCTGAGTATACAGAAATGCCAATTTGATTTCACCTCTGCCACCTGGAGGTAGCAGATTTTGCAAGATTTTAAAATTACTGTCATTATGGGTATCATTACTTCTCCTTCCTCTACTACTACTACTATTAAACAGATTTGTTAAAGCAAGATATCATGCTGTATATAAATTTCTACATAGCTAAAACAAACAAAACTAAAAGGAAAATTACCTCTTTTACAGACAGTGTAAACCTTAATCATGTGCTMCTGAAACAGATCACATAATTTAATTTAAAAAAAAAAAAAAGAAATTGACTGAAGTTAAAATGTCAGTGTTAATCCATAAAAATAGCACCATCATCTGATGCTGTTTTGTGCCTCAAAAATGTGTTAGAAAAACCTTGATAATGAGTAAAATCACTAAAATGCACCCAGGTAATATTGCATTCCTAGGTGAATAAAACTGGTGCCACCTAAAGAGTAACAATGGATTGGCATGAGCTAAATTACTTTATATGTGTGTATATAGGTACATAGATATATATATTTGTATATATATAAAAATGTGTGTGTTAGTATAGATAGATAGATAGATAGATAGATAGATAGATAGATAGATAGATAGATAGATAGAAAGACTTTTACTCATACAGATGAGTTTCCCTATTTTATAAACACAATACCATTCTTTCTTCTTAAATATTTACATCGATCAAAGCAATTCTTCCATAACATCAAAGAAATAATGTTTTGTGGYATGATAAAATGATGGTTCAGTTAGCAGGAAAAAAAACTGTTGAAGGTAAAACTTTTTATAAGTAAAGCCCTTCAATTCAAGGCAGGGATGGTTTTAGTTAAAACAATCTGTTTGTGGTCTGACATTGATTTATGATGTGTAGCTTAATCTTCTTCACAGAATTACGGAATCATAGGATGATTTGGGTGGAAGGRACCCTAAAGATGATCTAATTCAAATTCCAATCCCCACCATGGATAGGGACATCTTCCACTACACCAGGTTGCTCAAAACCCCATCCAACCTGACCTTGAACATTTCCAAGGATGGGGCCTCCGCAACTTCTCTGGACAACCTGTTCCACTRCCTTGCCACTCTCAGAGTAAAGCATTTCTTCCTAATATCTAAGCTAAATTTGCCCTCTTTYAGTTCAAAGCTATCCCCCCATGTCCTATCACTACATACYCTTCTAAAAACTCTCAGTTTTCTTTCAGATTCCTTTTAGGTGTTGGAAGGGTGTTATGAGAAGGACACGGAGAATTCTCTTCTCCAGTCTGTAAGCCCAGCTGTCTCAGCCCAGCTGTCCATGGAAGATGTGCTCCAGCCCTCTGATCAGCTTCATGGTTCCTATCCGGACTTGCTCCAGCCGTTCCATGTCCTTCCTGTGCTGGGKCCCCCAGAGCTGATGCAGCACTGCAGGTGKGGTMACMTGAGAGCAGAGCAAAGGAGCAGAATCTCCTYYCTYRCCCTKCTGCCCACACTGYTTTTGCTGCAGCCYAGGATGTGTTTGGCTTTCTGGGCTGCAAGTTCATTGCTGGGTCATGCTGAGCTTCTCATAAGCCAACACCCTYGAGTCCTTCTCCTCAGGGCTGCTGTCAAGCCACTCTCCTCCCAGTCTGTATTTGTGCTTGAGGTTGCCCTAACCCAAGTGTAGGATCTTGCACCTGGCYTTGCTGAATCTCATGAGTTTCCCATATATCCGCTTCTCCATCCTGCCAAGGTCCCAGTGGATGGCATCCCTTTCCTCCAGCATGTCAGCTGCMCCACACAACTTGGTATCATTGGCAGACTTGCTCAGGGTGCACTCCATCCCACTGTTCATGTCCCTGACAAAGATGYTAAGCAGCGTTGGTCCCAATACCTACAAACAATTGTTTGAATCACCTTTTCTGGTTAYCAGATTTTTATTTTTTTTATACTTTATTTAGTTATGACAGAAAATTAAGTTCTCTGAGGATTAGTGGTGTGCTACACCCTGAATTAACTGCCAAAGATGCAATAATTTTTCCCTTCTGCTTAATTGTATTGTGAAGGCAATCAGTCATGCAGCAAAAGCAATTACATTTTTGTTTTTATTCTATTTTCTTACTATTTTTGTTAATATCGAAGTGCATATTGTGTCTGAAAAGATGTTCTCTCAAGCACGCTGTGTCTCAGAGCAAGGAAGCAAAACAAATCCAATGGTAATGAAATAATTCTTGGTGTTGTGGTAGGGAACATGGTAAAAGAAAGAGATGCATATATACAAATACCCCATGAAAAATATTTTCTCAAAGAACATTTAATAGATTTGACTAAAATAAAAATTAGAAAGATGTGTCTGCCCTCTGCAGAAAATTACATCTGTTCAACAAAACCAAAACACCTGAATGTCAAAAATACTCAGCTGAAACATTTTATTCACATCTGCTGATAATAATGCCCCATGGGCATTCAGAAGTCTCATGCCACTACTCTCAGTRGGTTTGGTTCATTAGCAAAGATTTTTCCCCTTGATGCACTTTTGGCCAACATGTAACATGACTGTATTTTTAATATACTGAGTTTTCATCTCCCAGGGGGGAAATATATCTATTTGCTAAAAGTAGAAACTATTACTGAAAAAAAAATCAGTGTTTTTGTAACTCAAATATTTTACATAGAAAACAACCTACTTCTCAGGCAGCTTTATTTGTAACCTTGGCATTACAAASATCCAGTGCCACAGAGTACAATAGCAGCTAAATAACTAAGCASCAGGCTGAGATTCCATTCTCAACTCTTCCATTATCTGAGTGGGTAATGTGGAAAACTACAATTTTGGAAAATAATTTGCCTCCCTTTTCAAGAATAATCACAAGGATTGTTTTTCTGCTGATTTGCAGCACAGAAAAAGGCCTTAGTCCACTGAATTGAGTCCATTATAACTGGACTCCGTGATCTTAGAGGTYTTTTCCAACTTAAATGTGTGCTCGATTCCATGGATACCTCATTCAAGTACACTGAAACAAATCTGTCTTCCCTATTCTATGCTGTCTGACTGCATGCATCATTYGAAGAGTCAGAATTATTTCCTAGTTTTAATTGATATCCTGAAATTTCTAAGGGTCTGGGAAAGGTGTCGATGAGAAAAATACCGCCACAGATTTTCTCGGATCACATGCAGTGATTTCCACCCTTGATCACACTGAATCCAAGATTAATTACACCATATTTTATAAGTCTAATTTTCTCCCGGTATAACCTGATGGAAAGTACAGAGGATGCTTTAGTGGACAATTTGGCTATTGAATTTCTCATACATTTGTGTTGTGAATGCACTTGCTAGGTGTTAAGTTTATAAAAAAAAAAAAAGCATTCAACATGGAGAAGAGCAGTCTTGACACATTAATATCAAGTTCAAAGGATCCAACCAATCCTGACAATACTTTACTCATATATCTTGTAATGATATCAACTTTCATATGAGAAACTTTAATTTTTTTTAAAATGCAGCAGGAAGAATAAAATTTTATTATTTTGATGGGGCAAATTTATCATCTCTAAACAGTGTTTACTAAAAGATTTTTTAAGCATGTCAGAGTTCATCAAGCTCAAAGAAAATTAAATAACTCTACTCCTTTWAAAATACCTTGAACAACAAACAGTTGCAAAGTTGCATTTATTAGTATCCAGAGGAGATAAACTCTACATTAACCTTGRAAATCTAATTAGTGGCAACCCATATGAAAAACAATAGCTTCTGTTGATGTCTCATTATACCGTTCATCAAATTATAAATGTAWTACATTTTCTCACATTTTGTGTGTAGTATTTTAAAATATCTTGAATACATTATTTTGTGGGCTTGTTTGGAAGAACTCTGAATATATTTACCAAACAGTTAATTTAACAGATTTTACAGATTTTCAGAATAAGATATTGAACTTTTTTTTTTTTATTATTCCTTCAGGCCTTTTAATGTAAAATATTGCACATCTTAACAACATTGATTTTTCTTCCCTTTACTGGAATACTTTGGAGTTCAAATTAATATTAAGTAACTTTCTTTAAAGTTCTTTTGCTTGACTCTTGAGCTTAATAGGCTGAAATTGAATTTAATGGAGCACAGAGGAGGGTGAGTGGGCAGGGAGAGAGCAATCACAGTGGGTTTGGGTGTGGAGTGCTGCTGTTTGCAGCAGGACTCACATTCTGGAGCCTGGGTTTCTCCTTCCATGCTCAATGCAGACTGTTGCAATATCCTTTATTTTCAAGAAGTATCTCTTATTTTCAAGCACCTCCCCCCTCTCCTTCTTTAGTGTCTTTCTCTCACATATTCTCACTCTTTTCAGATCAAATTATTGAAGCGTTTTTTTCTCATCTCTTAACTTTGTTATATCGCATTTGCTGCCACTGTTGCTGATGAGCTTGGCCTTGGCCAGTGGCAGATCCAGCTGGCATTGGCTCTGTCTGTCACAAGGGAAGCTTCTAGAACATTTCCCATGGGAGTAATAGCACACCACTGCCATTACTAAAACCTTGCTGTGTGAACTCAGGACGCACAGTTTTAACCAAAGCAATTTTATCTACCTGTTTCCTTAGAAAGTTAGGAAAAAGACCAGCTTGTAAGGTCACTTTTTCTCCTTCCCCATGCTGCTGCACTGCAGTTTTGATCAGATGCCCAAGCAAAATGATAAAAACAGCCTCACTGTGCTGGAGAATTTGGGGCTGCTGCACGTTATCAAGTCCTGCCTATTCCAGGGTCTTCCCAACCCAGGGGTCTGGCAGGCCCTGGGCAAGACATGTGCAAGATAGATTTCAAAGGAGAAATAKTACCTGAAACAGATTAGGGAAGACTTTTAGTTTTAGTACTAATCATTTGATTGGAAACTCTGCTATATCGTAAAAGTATAAGGAAGGAAATAAATTACCATAGAAATTAAGCACTCTTTGTGCTGTAATAGCAGGAAGTGCAAACCTGGAAACAAAGCTRCTCTGTATCCACCCAAGGATTACAGAAATCATGAGAAAATCTCAGGTACTTGAGRCARTGCTAAGGAATGATAACTGTATTCTTCATTGAAATGGCTTCCATTTAGCCCCATCRTTTGGAGATGATGAAAAAGGGGAAATGAAAGGTAAAAGATGGATGTGACTACACAGAACGGTGAGAGTACGCATGAAAGATGATCCCACACAGCAGACCAAATATAGCTCTAAAGATCCAGGAGTTAATGAGAGTGTCAGTGCTGGTTAATGCAGTGCTCTGCATGGGATATGAATGAGGCCATACCTTCCCATGGCAGGAAAGTGTAATTTCAAATTGTCTCTGATATCAACACGCAGCAATTGTGAGCAAATACTGAACTCATAATGGCAATTACTGCATGTTAATTACTGAATAAATTATGTTGTGTATAACTGACAGTAAATTGCAAACACTCTGAAACTTTTTAAATGTTAAAAGACCTGCTTTCTACTAAGAGAAAAGAATCCTGTTTTCTCAAAACCATGGAAAAAAATAATGAAAACCAGTACTTTCCTGAAGTTGATAATTTTATTTAAAACATGAAACAAGGTAACTGAAAAAAAAAAACCCATATCATGATAAACACTTTCCTCCTGCTTATCTTCTTCCTTTTCTTCARTTCCTGCTTCATATAGTTGCAACAGTCAGGCAATTGGGATTGCATCATCTGTTCTGTGCAGAACACTAGAAGTATGAGTTGCATTGCTGAATAATCAGAATTTTTCTACTAGAATGCCCATTCAGTAGTCTGAGCTAATACACTATTCTGAAAATTTAATATCTTTGCAATCATTTTATTACAGAACAGAACAAAGCTGCGCTGAAAGAYGCTTACATTTAAATAAATTAGAGCAAACTAGCAAAATGCAGAGGTTGAGATACAGGGTGAATTGTGCACATGAGGCAACTTTATCGAAAAAGGGTTCAAAACACCTTTTATCTCTGAATTTTTGAGGACTGAAAAGAAAATCAGCAATAAAGGGAGCAACAGAGGAAGCTAGCTTTTTTACACAGTAAGCAAACCTTTCTTAGGGCAGATCCACCACATAATCCTTATTTACTGGAGTCTAAACTCTTGTAGGCGACTGTAAATATTCACCACAAGAATGTGGGCACAATGCATATATTCTTTATTCCTTCAGAGGAAGGCCTGTGCAGTACATCTCATTGCCAATACAAGATAGCTGTCTGTGTGGAGAAAAGAAAAAGACATATTGTCCACTGTAAACTTAATCTCTTGCTCCAAAATGAAGCTTATTCTAATTTGAAACAAGTCGTTCTCAAGTTTTGGCATCAAGATATTGTCATTCAATAAATATGTATAAAMAAGCTCCTTATTACAGGTTCCACAAAGGGTTTTAGTCAGGTCTCTAAATTATGATCGTAAGAAAAGCCTATTTTTGGTGTGTGTTGGGCAGTTTTTGTATTTCCTAGGTTTGGTAAAATTTGTAAACAAAACTAGCAGAATTTCATTAAATTACTATGCCATATAGAGATACAGTAAATAAATATCTCCACTGAACATACTGAGTTCTGGAATACACAATKTGTGGCAATATTTTAAAATCAAAGATTCTCTGGTTCACTGTGTTTGCTCTGCATGTTGTCAGTGTGCTCTGGTGAGGGAGGTTTGGTATTGTGAATTTTAGTTAAGTTAGTGGTCATTTCATACTATGCAATGCAAAYAGCTTGAATGTAGAATAAAAAAAAGGGTTGAGGAGGTGGGGTGGTGTTCTTTAGAGTATTATTAATCAATCATCTAAAAAGGTTGGCATGTCATATTTTGTCGTTTGACAATTATTTTGCAATGCTCTTGGCAGACATATTGCTTCCCTAGGTAGTGATTGTCTGAAGATTTCATTACAAACAGGAGCCTTCAGGGAAGAATGTTGCTTAATGAAATTAATCATTAGACGGGTTTACTCTTTAATAAGGTACTTTGTAAGAGATTATTTCTAGATGGAATATATTAGTGCAGATATGCTGTTTTGACAGTCAACACACTATATGAGAAAGAGAGAGAGTAGGAGAGAAGAAGGCGGRATGGAGGGAGGCAGGGGAGGAGGAAAACAGGGAGAGAATTAAAATAGCTCTTTACCATACCTTTCTCTGGCCCCTTAAACATGTACTGGGAGTCAGCTGACCTCATCAAACCATCTGGTTGTTGATCATGTGACAGATGGAAGGCTGCATAGAGGGAAGATGTATGGTTGGTACATTTTTGACCCTTCTTATTGAGCCCCTCAGGTGTCAATGCAACTCAGATAATCAATACAGAGGCTGGACTTGATACAGGAAATTGGATTTTAGCTGTGTTCCCATTTTATCCTTGAGCTTTTTGGGTTTTTTTTTCTCTAAGAATTAGTGTCATTGGTTCACTTGTCTTTTCAGAGTATAGGACTTGAACTTTGTTTTTTTTTTGTTTTTGTTTTTGTTTTTTTTGTTTTTAAATAATGCACTCTCTTGAGCTTGAGGTTACATTCAATGATGCAACTCAGAAAATCTTTGTTTTAGAAACAACAAAAAATAAATTAACAAATCCAAGATTCAGGATAGTTATAACTGCTTACAAMACCTTAAGAACTGCTTCTAGTCAAGTTTCAGATTATGCATTTCTGATCCATTCCCTGAAATCTATTTTGCTTTATTTGCAAATATAGTCTGCTTCCTACCCTGTGTTTTCTTAACTGTATTTGAGCGTAAGGTAAAGTTTGAAGATTAAAAGGAGAACTGTCTTACAACTTTCCAGTGACCACCGGCAGTGTTAATAAATGGCTGGTGTGTCATGGATTAGCATTTGAGACTTTTGTAATTGCAGATTTTRATGCTTATCTTTCTTTTGATTCTTTCATAAAGACTTTGTACYGTCTCGAGTTAGCTCTACAGGAAAGAAAATCAACATATTACCTTGGGCATGGAATTAGCATTGTCCCAAAAGTTGAGTTCAAACAGCTCTGCAATCATCCAGGGATGATGGGGGATGATGCAGAAGCCCAAACTTCAGCTTTTTAATGTGTCCAGTACCAGGTTAGTCTCCTTCAGGCCACAACGGCAGAGGAAGACATGGCTTCTGCCTCAGTGCTGGAGCAGGAGGAGCTGTCTTTCACATCAGACAGTCCTAATAGAAAAGGTGTATGGTGGACTACTCCYCCCTCTCTTTCCATCAATGCAGATCACCTCTTAGACATAGGTTATGTCTTTTCAGTTCAATGTGTTTTCAGAATTCACAATAAATGACCCTCTGAGGTGAAAAACTCCAGCAAAGAGTGTATTATGGATTTAACATAAAAATAAAAAATGTTAAAAAGATATAAGGCTTATGAAAGGGCATGGCATTTTACTTAGTTGTATTGTTGAGAATACAAGTTTGATTCACAGAAATTAGCTAGAGATCTATAGGCTTTTTTTTTCCCCTTGATAAAGAACATAATCTGCAAAAGAAAGGAGGAAAAAGCAATTATTTTTGTGAGCATAAACTATAAACTATCAGATTTGCTAATTTGGACACTAGCTTCACTCTGAAGCTTAGCCAGCCTTTTATAATTTAACAAGTAGTCCTGATAATGTGCTGCATTGTGCACAATCATTTGCCATTTCTAATTAAAATTGACAAMCCCCCTGAAACTTCCCCTAGACAAATGTGACAAGTTCAGAATAGCTTCAATTGGTTTAACTCTTTGGGACTGTAATTTTAYGTAGGCTCTTTTTAGAAAAGAAGCAACAATGTATGGAATACTACAGCAAGCCTGTACAAATGCCCAGAAAACCACTATAGATTTCTCATGATGATGCGTAAACAGCKCCTATAGAGCATTTACCACCTGAGAAAACATAGTGAAAGCACCATTTTCCCTCTAGACATGTTAAAGACACTTTGTTCTTATTTGGACTCAGATATCTGGGAAAAATATTGTCTCATATACAATGATCACTGCTGCTGCCTGGATGGCTGCGTGCCTGTTAACCTCCAAACTCCTCCTGCAAAATACGRTGTGAGCTTTGGCTCTTATAAATTACCTACTTAACTTTGGTAGAGGCAGCCCTGGACCACGTTATACAAAGACAGTGTTTCATACCTTCCCTCCTGCAATGAGGCGGTGTCCTTGTGGTTCAATAAAAGAGTGACCAGAGGGTGACGTACAACAATTTGTACATACAAAACCAGAATCCTTCAGGTTTGTTTTTTTTCTGTACAACACTGAATCATTATAGTCCTTTCTTCAACACCTAACTGTACTTAAAGCTGGTTGTGTAATTCAACATATTAATAGAAAAACATTTTTCTCTACTTCTGTGAAAATAGTGCAGGCCTTATTTTCTTTTTTTCTTATGGAGAAGATGAAATAGTGGGGAAAGCATTGCTGATTTATATATGTGCTGTGTACCATCAAGCAAGAGCGTGTGCATTTTGCATATTTCAGGAGATGGATTTTTGCCTGCAGCAATTCAGTCCATTTCTCGAATGTCCAGAGTAAATTCCTGAGGCCACGCATAGGGGAAGGGAGACAGAGAGGGGGGAATGAAATTACACCAAAATGCAGATCTGATGCTCCTCATGCGTTAGGGGAGTTCTGGAAACTGATGTTGTTAACATCTTTACAAAGTGCTGAAGTAGCTTTTGTAGTGGCATTTCATTCTGGAAGGAAAGTGCATTTTTATTGATAGTGGGTCTCTTTTGCTGTATGAATGAAGACAAATGATGCCGAATGCCAGGTTTTGGCCAAGAGACCTAGCTAGTGTTGCAGTAGACATATAATGCATATATTCAGTAGGCATCTGGTTTATAACAAAAAGAGAACAGTGTTSTTTGAATGTATGTCTTGCAGGTAGACAAATCAGGAGGTTGGTTCAAATACATGGTTTTGCATTCCTGCCTATAAAGACAGTGTAGAACAGTAGTGGCCAGAATGCTTTTGGCTTYTGAAAAGATTTATTTTTCTCTGTTTTGCACTTGTGCATTTGCATGTGACAAGGAGGTCCAGGCCCAGAGCTGTTTCCTTGAGAATTTAAGGACAGAGGCATTGGTTCAGAGAGAGATAGATAGAGTTCTACACAAAAGTTCTGAGATTTAGAGACAAGAAGATCACAAAATTACAAGGAAAAGAAAAAAAAAAAACCATAATTTCTGTGTCTTTATTTTCTGTCTCAGTGTGTGCATGTTTTGTTTTCTGTTACAAATGAGTGAGGGCAGGATTTCTGAGGAAGAAAACCCCAAGCTTCTATTTATTACTTAAATTTGAAACCAATTTTTTGTAAGTTCTTTGTGAAAAGAGGGAAGACATAAAAGTCCATAAAAAGTTATAGACTCTTAGATTTCCTAGTGCAATAAAATGAGTCTCTTTTTTTATACCTGTTATTTCTTTAGATTGAGTAATGTACCTGACCTAGCCTATGCTTCCTTGTTTCTGTCCTTGTTGATGAGACACATGAATAGCATTTATTTCCTGGCTTCCCTCTCCTTTTCTGTCTCTTCTCAAGTACTTGAATTCATGTATAGCATATTTTGGCTTCATGTATCTTCTTGCATGATGAAGCATCTGCCTGTGGTGCTGAAGCTACTGGCAGTGCCTGTGTTTGCCCCAGAGCACATTACAGATRGCAGTGTCATTGCAGATAATGATAGCCTAATATACTCAGGGTAGCAACAGGGGACAGATGCTGCTTTTGTTCGCTTTTCAGCGGCAGATCCACCCTGCAGACCGGGGCGGAGGGGGAAAACGCCTCTGAAAAACAAGCAGAGCTGGCAATTTAGGTAAAGGCCACTGGGTGGGGCAAAAGTGCACATCATTAAAAACAAAAAAACAAAACAAAACAAGCGTGGATGATTTGCTGGAAATAACAGTGCAATCTAAAGCAGGACTTTTTTGCCAGTAGATTCTTGAATATGTGAAATAACAGTTTCTACATATGAAACAGCACACATTCTTCATTTCTTTTATTACTTCCCCAATAATTTACATCAGATTACRCAGGGGACCATTTCAAGGCATTTTGCTTCTCAGGATATGGATGTGAGTAAATYGCACCCTATAATCTTCCATCATCCCCAATGCTTTTTCCAGGGGGGATTTACACTCACACATAAAATAAACATTTAAACCCCTACTGTAGAATGGCAAAGGCCCTTTCTTCCAGAGACTGCAAGCATCTAAAGTGCATGCTGTTTATCTCTCGCCTTTGTGCAGCATAGTCAGATGAGGAAAGCCTTATCAGATAATAACSTTAAGTAGGAATTTAACTTTATCACTATTTCTCACTAAGTGTAACATTTTAACAAATTAAATTTGTTCTGTTTCTCAGTTTAATAACTTYAGATATTTTTAAAAAATTACACATTTTTAATAATTAATATGATTTTAGCAAAACCCAGCATATTTTCCTGTTGTAGCTAGCAAAACTGATGAGGGAAGGGAACTCAGGTTATCCGTGTTATCAGTCAACCATGTCCTGCCAGTGTACCAGAAGCACAGGAGAGAAGGCAGTAGCTGAGTGGGAAAAAAAAAAAAAAAAAAAAAAAAAAGAAAATCACACTATATATGAGCTTAACTTCTTGTATATCCTTTTACCAGTGCTCAGATCTGCCATCTGTTTTCTGCCATAATGTAATTGCTCTGCTGAAGGTCCTTGAAAAGGTTTCCTCCTGTAGCACTGCTTTTCTTTTCATGTTTTTCTGTGGGAAGGAAAACTGTTGGCTTGATTTCAGCAAGCCCCTGAAAAGGAAGAYGTGAGGAAGAATGGATGAAGTATTGCAGACTTCTCTAAAAATTTTTTTCCCAGACTTGTTCTTGAACAGTGGTTAGAAAGCTAATAACAAAAGAATCCCCATCATCTTTGTAACACCGCTGACATTTTCTAAATTTGCCAAAGGAGCCCTTCTGAATGTRGATGTTGAAGCACCAACACCAAGACTATCACCCTTTCTCTTCAAAGAAGGCCATAAAAACACATTTTTCTTTTCCTTTTCGTCTTCCTTCATTTTCATGGCTGTATCCATCTGTATCTCCAGAAGATGTCTCACATTTATGAACTCAGTAACTGTTATCACCCRTGTCACAGGGTCAGTGGACAGGACAGCTTATAATACAGTGCCGTTTTCAGCAGGGAGGAAAGAACACCGTATCTTATTTGCAGCAAAAAGACGGAAGCAAGGTGATAAAATCCATTATACCKCCTCAGTCATTTAACTCGGCGGCTGGCACCATTTTACACTGACCTCACATCATTCTACAAAGATCCCCATTAGATCTCCTTCCTGTGAGTAAAGCAGCCATCTGCTGGTGCTGCAAGTTCTTCTGCCCCTGGAGAGRACCATTTCACCTGATTCTTTTCAGAGAAGCTGACTGCCTGGACATATTTCTACTCGCTGTGCTTGGCCTACAAAACAAACTRCTGATTTCAGCCCATTTCCTGTTCATCAGGCATACCAATCAGCAAAAACCATTGGAACAGATGTTACTATCTTTAAGTGGCTTTAAGAGACAAGACACTGAAGAGCTAAACTACCTTGCAGTAATTTCCAGATGTGAAAGGGTCTAATGCACATCACTTTGTTAAGGTTTCTAGCCTGTGGATAAATTAATTTTTTTGTCCGTTGTTACCAGCTTCACCTTTTTCAAAATATTAAAATATAACTTGAGGGAAAGCAAGCATAGTCACAGGTAACAGTGCTTGAACTGCTTGCACTGTTTCAGAGAATATCAGCACGGCAAAAGAAAACCTCTGCTAATGTCTCAGAATGCCTTTTAATTGTCCTGTTGTGGTAGTGCTAAACATAGAAACAAAAAAAAAAATAATCTCAACAATTTGTGTAGTTTTGCAGAAAGGGGATTTACTGAACTGTGAAGACACTACCCCTGGTTTGCYGAGCAAGAGTATAATACACCTGGATATTGGATATCAAACTCATAACTTCTGTCCTGTAACAACAAGATCATCTTTCCTCTCTGCCTTGCACTGCAAAGCTAAGATAGCAATGCTTTTTAATAATGTCATTACTGATTGCACTTATTACTTAAAAGATTACCCAGTGTTGTAGTACMACTGCCAGTCAAACTGTGTCTGCTTACGGCAGAGTTGAATCTGTTTCATAAGGCATTGTAAAATTTGAAGCACTTCAAACATGCAGGCAACCATGACCACATACAAATGAAGAGATTGAAATGAAAGTTTTGGGTTTTCCTCCAGGTAACTCTCCTTATCCTGCCTTACTGTATAAAGCAGAGTCTTTCAAATGATTTCATTTTTTCGGTCTACTACTGTCTTGAGTGTACTCTAACTAGGTCTTCAAAAGTATCTTCGCCCAAACATTCAAAGGTTATGACTTCTACTCTTCCAAAAATCAGTCATCATCCTCATCTAAAGTAGTTGTAGCTTTCCAGCCTACACAGAGAGTACTGCATACTTCCATCTATATTTATATGTCCTGACTTTTTTATCCTTGTCTTTGACCTCTGAGAAACTCTTATTTTTCATAATTGTGTTGGGAATTAAATGTGTTGRTACATTCAATGTGGGTTCCATAGTCAATAAACACTTGTCAATAGCAATTTAAAATATCCATTTAGGGCCTACAGTAAATTTAATAAAAATTGTATAAGAGTTAATTAACATAAAACAGCCGATTGCAAAATGAATTAAATAAACTAAAATAAAGTTCATGTTTTAATCAGCAAAGCCTTGTTGCTTAACAGCTCCTCCAGGCTTAATGTTCAGCTTAGTTTCTGGATCACACTCTTTCAAATTGCTCCACAGAGACATAAATCTGACTGCAGCTACTGTATACTCTTGTGAGAGTGAGTACATGTGTATATTTCTGAGTGGGAATGTGAAATATAGAGCGCTGGTGCATTGCATGTGAATTAGTCTTTTCTGTAGTAGGGAGAATACACTGTAGTATATTTCTCTTAAAGAACACAGCCGAATATTTTCAGCTTTCTTTGTTTGKGGTTATACCAGGGAAATTCAAGAATAACATTGGACTCAATTAGATTATATGAAAGCAGAACATTATTGACTTCACTGGAATTTTCCAGAACAGACACCAGCATGTTTGCAATCTTATGGTAGCACAAAGTTCCCTCCTTTGGTATGCCTTCACTGCAGTATTTTTCTTTCTTGAGGCGAAAAAAAAAAAAAAAAAAAAACATTTCACAATCTGTTAATCCATTGATCTAGGGCACATGTGTTTCAAAATAATGCCCAAACTTACACTTAAACCCACGCAGCTAGATAAGTTATCTGGATTATACCACACGTGTTAGACTGCTCTGATCGCTCTGCCTCATCATACAATCCTTCGAGCACAATGAGTGAAAATGCAGCCTGAGGTATCTTTTCCTCCTCTGATTTCATAYTAAAGTTTGACACAACTTGACCACAACATACTCTAAACAAGAAGGCTACTGCTGTTTGACAACATACAGCAACTAAGCAATCAATACTGTAGCTACCCACTCCTTGGATCTAAAGTAAGTGGGAGCTTCCAGTAGATGCCCACTGGCCCTCCTGGGAGCCTGCCCTGGCTGCTATGCCTCRGTCTGGGAAGAAGAAGAGAGAAATGTGTAGTATTAACTATAACATTGGGTCCAGGATTTATGAGAAAACTATTTTTTGTGTGTTCAAAGACATGTCTAAAATTTCCTGATAAATGTAAAAAACTTGCAAGTTTTTTTTAATAACTACATGGAAATTTACTTGCATAGTGACCTCATTTATATGTATATAAATAATCCACTCCATTATCCATTGTACATTGGGCCAAGGCCTTCTAGTATAAAAGTTATCTGAGATTTTTTCCCTAAATTTCCCTCTCTGTAAAATCATAATGGTGCTATTTTACATTGCAAAGATTGCAAAATAAAAGTGTCAGGAAGCACTTTTTGACCCTCTGGTRAAAAGTTTCCCACAAGTGGAAAGCATCTTTTTATTTTCTGAAGTCTATAAATGATTCTGCAGCTCAAAGCAAGCTTGTGAAAAGAAATTCTTTCTGTCAAAATAGTTCATGTGGACCTGCACAAGACAAGCAAGCTCTGTTGTGGAAGCTGTGTACTTAAAGTATAGCTAATTGAATTCTAGAAATTTTTATGTGGAAGCAATTACTGAATGAAATCCTGCTAATATTCAAAATTAATATTAAGCACGACTTGTTGAGGCTTTTAAAGCAGTACTGATTTTCAAGTATCTTGTTAAATGACTAAAGATCAGAATTAAAGAGGGTCCCCTCTGACAAGGCTGTAGCCACTGTATCTCAAAAAGAACACTTATGGGAAAAAAAGGTAGTCATCCTTTCACTATTGATATGACTTAGAGAGTCACTACAAGAAGTTTTGAGGGTTATTGATGTACTCAAAAGAAAAAGTTTTTTTAGGAGAGAAATGTAACAACATGCTAGACAGCCCAGAGAAGACAAATCCTCAGGTACRATCTTGATTTTAAGCAAACTTGCTAAAATACAACATCCAATGAAAGACATTTTTTAGGGTAAAATTCTTTCTGTGGAATAAAAGACTACATCAATACCTCACTCTTAGACCYACACAGTAAAATGATTTGATTTTGATGATATGGAGAAAGTTGCTTAGGCTTCTTTAGATATTATTTCCTAAAACTTTTCTTTGGCAAAACTTTCAAAATAAGGAGACTTAAATGGTAGCCAAGTTGGTCTAAAGGCATCACAAACCAGAAGAATATCATGAACTTCAGAAAAAAAAACAAAAAACAAAACATTGAAACAGAGATGGGCTTTCCCTGCTGAGTTGGGRTTCACCCTGGCTGATACCAGGCACCCACCAAAGTTTCTGTCACCTCCTCTGTAAGTGAAGACTGGACAGGAAATTTAACCAAGAGTTCATGGGTTAAGATAAGAACTGGGAGAGATCACTCACCAAATACCATCATGGTCAAAACAGACTTAAATTAGAGATATTAGTTGAATTTATTGCTAACAAAATCAGAGCAGGATAATGAGAAGCAAAATAAGACCTTAAAATCACATTTCTGCACCTGTTCTTCCTTCCTTCCCACCTCTGTCTGTTACCCCAGTGGTGCAGGAAGACCGGGAACGGGGGACATGAGCAGTTCATCACACGTTTCTGCTGCTGCTTAGGGAGAGGAATCTTTCTGCTGCTCCTGTGTGAGGTCCCTCCCATGGGGTAGAGCTCTCCATGAATTCCAATGTGAGTCCATCCCATGGACAGCAGTCCTCCATGGACTGATGCAATGTAAGTTATTCTTCCGTAGGTGCAATCCTTCAGGCATAGCGCRAATTCACAATTCCTACCAGGAAACCTGATCCAGTGTGGACTCTTCTCTCCATGGGTCTGCAGGTCCCTGCCAGGACCCTGCTCCATCATGGGCATCTCATGAGTTCACAGCCTCCTCTCAGACATCCACCTGCTCCAGTGTGGTCTCCTCCATGGGCTGCAGGTGGATCTTTGCATCCCTGTGGTCCTCCATGGGCTGCAGGGGTCTCACCATCATCTATTCCACAGGCTGCAGGGAATCTCAGATCCTGCYCTTCCTTCTCCACTGACCTTGGTGTCAGCATAGTTGCTAAATATTTCACATATTTTTCACATATTCTCACTCTTCTCTTCTCTGGCCACAGTTAGATCTGTGCAATAACTTTTCTATTCTTTTCTTCCTAAATCTATTGTCACAGGRGCATTTTACTGCCATTTCTAATTGTCCCAGCCTTGGCCAGTGGCACATTCATCTTGGAGCTGGCTGGCATTGGCTCTGCT
>NW_026623455.1:659672-663067 GCF_030028575.1 Malurus melanocephalus
CTTTAAATCCATTTTCAAGCCTTTTACATGCACTTTAAAAGAGCAAGAGTATCAGCCCTATACCTTGTGCTGTCTCTCCACTGAGTTCAGCTACAGGGCAAGCTTCTACAAAGCAAGTGTTACTATGAATTTGTCAGCAGAATGCCCCCAAATCAACATGAAATAGAGGTCAAAACAAAAATGGAGGGCAAATCAGTTATTGAGCAATCTCTAAAGAAAACCAAGGCCAGGTTAAATGCAGCTTATGTAATTCTTTTTAAAGAGGAAATTCAATAAATTTATGGAGCTGCAATYCCAATTCTCTGGCTCAAGCAAATGAGAGCTGAGAGGAGAATGCATTTTATTCGTACCAAACTTCGGCGCTGCGCCATAGACAACTGACCCCATGGATGACTTGAAGCACAGTTCTATTAGTCATTGGATCCTTCAGTTCCTGTGATTCCTTACTTGGGATCTCTGCCCAGAAGAACAATTTATGTTTTGGGAGATTTGTTCATCAGTTTTACAAACTACCCAGAATGAAGTACAGGGTCTCTCTARACAAGAAAGAGAAATGTTCCAAAATGGAAAAAGAAATTTGAAACATTCAGTGTCTAAATTTAGATGCTCCACAATTAAAAACAGTATGATTTCAGAGGATTTGCATTATTTGCASAGTTGTTCCAATATACAAATTTCATACCATTCATTCAAGAAGCTGAGTGTGCTGACTAGTGAAAGCTTTAGTTACATATAATGCATTGCAATTTAACGCGTTTACTCATTTTTCTTTTCATTTAAAAAAAAATGCTCTTTTAAAATATTTTTTTTTGAAGGTCCTAATAGAAAGCAGTAGTGGAATGCCCTTTGCCATAATCTCTCTAATTACTGATCATGCATGGGAGAAAGTGACTCTGGGTAGTCGTGATCTTTCTGAAGAATAAATATAATTTGTGTGTTCTTTAGGTCCACTTCTGTGTTAAGACTGCTGAATGTTTGCAGAACATAAAACAACGGTTTACATTCTTAGAGGGAGTTGGTATTTATCAACTGAAAATAACAATTTAAGTTACAAAGCTACAGAAGTATTTTAGCTATTCCTAAATATACCAATAAAACATCCTATTCTCTTTCTATAGAAAGATTTCAGGATGTTAATAAATAACTCTGCAATGACCCTAACCCTAGACTAAACTTAAACCAAACCCAAAACCTAACCCAAACCCTAAACCTAACCCTAACAATAAACCTAACACTAACCCTAACACTAACCCTAGCCATGACCCTAAACCCTAACCAAAACCCTAATGCTAACCCGAACCTAACGCTAGCTCTAAACCTAACCCTAACCCTAGCCGAACCCTAAATCTAACGATAACTTAAAACCTAATACTAGGATAACACTAGCACTAAACCTAGCTCTAACACTAACCCTAACCCTACCCCTAACCCTAACCCTAACCCTAGCCTAAACCTAGCTCAAACCCTGACCCAGACCCTAACGCTAGCCTAACCCTAGCTATAACCCTAACACAAACCCTAGCCTAACCCTAGCTCCAACCCTAACCCTAAACCTAGCCTAACCCTAGCTCTAACCCTAACCCAAACCCTAACCCTAGCATAACCAAACTTCTAACCCTAAGCCTACCCTGGCCTAACCCTAAGCCTAAACCTAACTCTAACCCTGACCATAACCCTAAACCTAACACTAAACCTAAACCTTACCCTAACCCTATCCCTAAACCTAACCCTAACCCTACTTCTAACCGTAAGCCTACCCTAGCCTAACCCTAACCCCAACCCTAACCCTAGCTCTAACCCTAACCCCAACCCTAACCCTAGACTAACCATAGCTCTAACCCTAGCATTAACCCTAAACCTAGCCTAACCCCAGCTCTAACCCAAATCCTAGCTTAACTCTAACCCTAACCCTAAACCTAACCCTAACGCTAAGCCTAACCCTAACCCTAACCCGAACCATAACCGTAACCCTAGCCCTAACCCTAACCCTAATCCTAGCCCTAGCCCAAATCTACCTCTAACACTAACCCTAGTCTAACCCAAGCCTAACCCTAACCCTAACCCTAACCCTAACCCTAACCCGAACCCTAACCCTAACCCTAACCCTAACCCTAACCCTAACCCTAACCCTAACCCTAACCCTAACCCTAAACCTAGCGTAACCCTAGCTCCAACCATAACCCTAACCCAAACCCTAACCCTAACCCTAGCTTAACCCTAGATCCAACCCTAACCCTAACCCTAGCCTAACCCTAGCTCTAAACTTAACCCTAACTCTAACCCTAAAGCTAGCCTAACCTTAGCTAAAACCTAACCCTTGCCTAACCCTAGCACTAACACTTACCATAACCCTAACTCTAGCATAACCCTAGCTTAAACCCTAACCCTAAACCTAGCCTAACCCGAACCCTAACCCTAACCCTAACACCAACCCAAACCCTAACCCTAGCCTAACCCTAGCCCTAACCCGAACGCTAGTCTAACGGTTGCTCTAACCCTAACCCTTACACTAACCCTAGCCTAAACCTAGCTGTAAATCTAAGCCAAACCCTAACCTTAATGCTAACCCTAACCCCTAACCCTAAGCCGAACCCTAGCTCTGACCCTAACCCTAACCCTAACAAAACCCTAACCCTAACCCTAGCCTAACCCTAGCTTTAACCTTAACCCTAACCCTAACACTAGCCTAACCCTAGCTCTAACCCTAACCCTAAGACTAACCCTAGCCTAACCCTAGCTCTAACCATAACCCTAACCCTAGCCTAACCCTAGCTCAAACCGTAACCTGAGCTCTTACTCTAACCCTAACCTTAACCCTAACCTCACTCTGGCTCTAACCCTAAACCTAACCCTAGATCAAACCCTAGCTCGAACACTAACCCTACCCTAACCCAAGCTGTACACCTAGCCCTAAACCAAACTCTAGCCCTAACCCTAGCCTCACCCTCGCTCAAGCTCTAACCCTAACCCTAACCCTAATCCTAACCTTAGCTAAAGCCTAGCTCTAACCCTAAAGCTAACCCTAACCCTAGCCTAATCCTACCTCTAACCCTAACCCTAACCCTAACCCTAACCCTAACCCTAACCCTAACCCTAACCCTATCCCTAACCCTAACTCTAACCCTTACCCTAGCATAACCCTAGCTCTAACCCTAACCCTAACCCTAGGCTAAACCTAGCTCTAACCCGAACCCTAACCCTAACCGTAGCCTAACCCTGGCTCTAACCCTAACCCTAGCCTAACCTTAGCTCTAACCCTAGCCCTAAACCTAACCTGAACCCTAACCCTAACACTAGTCTAATCCTAGCCTAACCCTAACCCTTATCCTTACCCTAACCCTAGTTCTAACCCTAACCCTTACCCTAGCCTAACCCTAGCTCGAACCCTAACACTA
>NW_026623455.1:663962-665029 GCF_030028575.1 Malurus melanocephalus
AATCCTAGCCTAACCCTAACCCTTATCCTTACCCTAACCCTAGTTCTAACCCTAACCCTTACCCTAGCCTAACCCTAGCTCGAACCCTAACACTAGCCCTAAGCCTAACCCTAACCCTAGCCTAACGTAGGTAAACCCTAACCCTAATCTTAACTCTAGCCTAACCCTAGCTCTAACCCTAAACCTAACCCTAACCCTAACCCTAACACTTAAACTAGCCTAAACCTATCTCTAAAGCTAACCCTAATCCTAACCCTAGCCTAACCCTAGCTCTAACCCTAATCCTAGCCTAACCCTAGCTCTAACACTAGCCCTAACCCTAACCCTAACCCTAACCCTAACCCTTACACTAACCCAAACCCTAGTCTAACCCTAGCTCTAACCCTAACCCTAACCCTAACCCTAGCATAACCCTAGCTCTAACCCTAACCCTAACCCCGTCGAGAAGCGCCAGGAGGCAGCACACTGACCACCACAAGATGATCCACCGAAGTCAACTTTATTACATCAGAACCCGCCTTTTATAACAGTGATAATGAACCTCATGAATATTACAAAGTCACAACTTCTCATTGGAGAACATTCAAACAGCGTCACTAACTTCCTTATAAGGTGGGGGTATCGCAATCAACCGCAGGTGTTGCATCAGCCATGTGTCCGTTGCTATATGATCTAGTGAGGAGGAGGCAGGAGCTGCTCGAAGTTACATTGCCTGAGCTGTTATTGGTTACTTGCTAGCCCTATAGACAGGCAGGTCCATACTGTCTACGTGACCTCTGTCACGCCGCCAGGTCTCATAAAGGCTGTCCACACTTCCCCTGTTTTCTTTAAATTGAGTCAGATTTGTTTGGAAGGTTTGTTGCAGTAGCCGGTTTAACATTTTTCGTAAGCAGGTCAGAATACAGGGCCCTAGAAGGAGAACTAATAGCAGCTTTAGGAGAACGCTGAGGCATTGCTTAACAATGCTTTCAACCATCCAGATATTCCCAACGAAGTGAGCCAGTTATCAAATGGACTAGTAGCTTCCATAATCTTTTGAGTATGTTGCTTAAGCCACTGAAGCTGTT
>NW_026623455.1:666169-674603 GCF_030028575.1 Malurus melanocephalus
GATTCTTCAGCAGCTTCTGGAGCACCTCGCAGGGAATGGTCACGTCCCACAGCCGGCTTCGTCCAACGGGCTGGAATCCACCTGGAGCCTGCTGGGGTAGAAATGCACAAATACCCTCTGCCCCAAACAAGAACTTTGGCTGGCCCTTGCCAGATTCCCGTCTCTGGGTCTCTGTACCGGACCCAGAGGTCAGTCTCTTTTTCTCTTACTTCTCTTTTCCCAAAATGCAGCATTGCAGACGGCATTTCAGAGTCCCCAAATACACATAAATGGTTAATCACAAACAATGTTTTTGAAAGTCTTTCTTGTGGGTCTGAGATGTCTGTATATTTGTCCATATATCTTTTTAATGTGCCATTTGCCCTCTCAACTATGGCCTGACCCGTAGGGAAATAAGGGATGCCGGTTATGTGTTTAATGCTCCATGTTTTCAGGAACACCTTGACCCGCTTGCTAGTATACACAGGACCGTTGTCTGTTTTTATCTGTTTAGGAACTCCCATTACCGCAAAGCAACTAGTTAGGTGTCTGATTACTTGAGAAGCTTTCTCTCCAGTTTGAGCTGTGGCCCACATGCATTTACTATGAGTGTTGATGGTAACATGGACATATTTTAGGCGCCCAAAACTGTTAACGTGGGTGATGTCCATCTGCCACAGCTCATTTGCTTCAAGGCCCCTAGGATTTACTCCTAGACCTAGTCCCTGCCCACCATTATGATTACTACAGATGGGGCAGGCTCGAATTATAGCTGTTGCTTCCGTTATAGATATATCAAACTCTCACTTTAAGCTCTTTGCGTTCTGGTGGAAAACGGAATGGGCTTCCCAGGCTAATGTTTGCTTAGGTAATGGGGAGCTCTGGCTTATCGCCACCAATTTCTCTGTGCAAGCATTCCCCTCTCCTAAACCAAGGTTCCATTTGTGACTCCGAATGTGAATGATGGAATAGGGTTGTTTCCTCAGCCTTACAGCCCTTTGTAACTGCAGCAACAATTCGAGCAATCTTGTGTTCATGACCTCCTTAATCGCAGCATCTTCAATTCTTTTGACCACCCCAACCACGTAGAGCGAATCGGTTACCACATTCACCGGATGCCTAAAGTTAACCATTGCCCATGTAACTGCCAGCAGTTCTAAGGTTTGTAATGTGTCCCTCTCATCAGCGGGCAGGTTTGCTGTGTTTCCAGGTTTGCTGTTCCAACCAAGTAACTGCAGCCGTCCTGAACTTCTTTCCAGCATCCGTATATATTGTAAGGGCATCTGGGATGGGTTCTTCCTTTCTTTTGGGTTGCTGAATCCAACTAAGTTCTCCTATCCACCGGAGTGGGGGTGTTATAATGTTTTCTGTTGTAATCATGCTGCCGGATTCCAATACTGCTTCCTGTAGGTCCTGGCTGTTTTGTAGGTACAATTGTAGGGAGTCCCTTTTTATTGGGAGTCGAATAGTGGTAGGTTCCTGGCCAGTTACCTGTAAGATTCGCTCACGACCCTTTTTGATTAGCTGTGCCAACGCTTTGATTTTTGTGACCAGAGTCTTAGATTGTTGTAGCGGTGGAGATATCCACTCTAACTCCCAAGTCTCCCCCGTTTTCTTTAAATACTGTGTTAAAGCCCCCAATAAGTGTGATGTTCCGAGCCAGATTGTAAGATCTATGGGGAGACAAGGGTCTCGGCGACAAACTTGACCCTGCGTTACACAGTCTATGATTTGTTGGAGTACCTTTAGCTGGCGAGAGGTTAATGTAATGGATTTGCAGGGATCGTTGCCCTTAAGTAGTGGGCGCAGCTCTTGCAGCAGCTCATTTGGAATCCCAGCTACTGGTTTTAGCCACTGTAAGTCGCCGAGTAACCTCTGCGCATCGTTTAGCGTTTCTAGGGGCGTCTTAAGGAGCAGTTTTTGTGGGGTCACGATTTGTTGGGTTAAAGTCCATCCTAGATATTTCCACGGGGCGGTCAGCTGTATTTTCTCAGGAGCGATGACCAAGTTATTTCAGGCTAGCACATCTTTAATAGATTCCACCTGTTGATTCGTGAATTCTGTAGGCTGGGCAAACAGCACGTCATCCATATAATGATAAATAATTACATGAGGCCACTGCTTTCTTAAGGGCTGCAGGGCATTATCCACGAAGAGTTGACATAATGTGGGGCTGTTACGCATGCCCTGAGGTAAAACAGTCCACTCAAACTGCTGATCAGGCCCCTCTCGATTTAAAGTTGGCAGTGTGAATGCAAAACGTCGGGTGTCATTATTGTGTAGTGTGATTGTAAAAAAGCAGTCCTTTAAATCGATAATCAATAGGGGCCAATTATAGGGCAGCATCGAGGGGCTGGGTAAGCCAGGTTGTAACGCTCCCATAGGCTCCATTTGGTCACTGACAGCACGTAAGTCCTGTAATAGATGGTACTGTCCCGACTTTTTCCGAATCACAAAGATCGGAGTATTCCATGGGCTAGTTGATAAAAGTAAGTGCCCTTGTTGTAACTGTTGTTGAACAAGTAGGTGAGCTTGGTGTAAACTTTCCCGTTTTAGGGGCCATTGCTTCACCCATATCGGTGTATCAGTCTTCCAGGTGATGGGGATCGGGAAAGTTCGAGCAAGGGCCATTAAACTAAAGGGTGGTCGTTGGTAAGGACAACACCAAGCTGAGTAAGTATGTCCCATCCAATAAGACACTGCACAGTTGGGGGGAGCTGAACGATGGAAAAAACAGCAGTAACGGTTCTCCCGTCAATTGTCACTTGTACAGCGGGTGATCAGCTGGCAAGGGTCATCCCCCCGATACCTGTAACAGTCATGGTACTTGTCTGTACTGGCCAGTGAGCTGGCCAGTGTTGAGGAGCTACAATACTAGAATCAGCCCCGGTGTCAAGATGGCCTGTGAGGGTGAGCTCCTTTCTTTGATAAGTCAGTATTACTTTTCGTCTGGGTCTCTCATGCAAGTTCAATGTATCCAGTCGATCCGAAACCGCCCATTTCCCTTGGGGTGTCCTTAATGGGGGCAATGCCCTCCGTCATATGTACTAAAGGTACCACCTGGGCAATCCGCTGCCCTTTCTGAATGGTCACGGGAGGAAAGGGTGTGTAAACCATGATCATAATCTCCCCCTCAAAGTCAGCGTCCACCACTMMAGGCAGTACAAACAACCCCATCATGGATGCTGATGACCTTCCTATAATTAATGCCCCAACCGCTTGACCTTTAATGGAGATGGGTCCTCTGACAGCTGTGGCGATCTTTTGGGGCTGTGTTGTTAGGAGCGTGGTCTCTATTGCGGCTGCCAGGTCCATGCCAATGCTTCCCCTGGTCGCTGGTCGCAGGGAGCAGGCGGGCTGTAGAGCTCGGGTCGGGTCATCGCAGCTATTTGTGTCCCGGCGCGGCTGCTGTGGTGGTTCGGCGCGCTGGTCTTAGAGTTTCCCGGCCTCCGACGGCAGACTTCGTTGTTATGGGAGCTGGAACGGCACTTGTGACACCACAGTCCTGAGGCCTGGCACTTGTGACGCAAGTGTCCAGGCTCTCCGCAGCGAAAACATTTCATTTGGCCATTGGGTGAGGGTATGGGGCTGAATGCTGCTGCAGCCTGCAAGGGCGCTAAGGCGGCTAATACTTGGTTATGGCTGGCTTGGGCCTGTTCTTTTGTACCTATTCCCAATTCCTTTATTGCTTCTACCAGCATCGCCTGTGGCCCTACTGGCATTTGATCTACGCGCTCTAATGCGTCCTCTATAGACAAATCCGCACCCAAAGTGGTTAGCACACTCCTGGTAGTAGGGATACAATTTTGGAGCGCACACTGTTTTAACATGGTGGTACTCATATAGCTTGGGACTTCAGCCTTCTGCATTGCACTAGCCCCTCGATCAATAAAAGTGCCGAAGGCTTCACTTCTACCTTGTTTGATACTCATATAAGCGGGGATGCCTCCCGGCTCCTTTATCCTGTCTATGGCCATTCTTGCTAGGCGCATGGACTCCCGACATTTATCTGGGCCCATTAAAGCGTGATCCTCTGTACGCAGGTAAGCCCCGCGACCTAGCAACTCATCCAAAGTAACTCCTTGGAGGGGATCCCTGGGGGCACGGTCCGTCATTACACACTGTTGGCAGAGGGACTGCCAGCGTGCATCAAATAGGAGCTGTTGATGTTAGGTAAGGATGAGCTTCGAAATGCCCCGGCAACCAGATGGCAGAAAGAGCTGTGTACCCCAAATGTAATCAAGCATCTGCCTGACTGGTTCACTTGTGACCCCATATTGGCTAACTGTAGCTCATAGTTGGGATAAGAGCTTCCAGTCTAGGACGGTGATGGTAGCATCCACCTCCCCTTCCGGTACCGGACGGAAAATCACAGGGCACGCAAGGTCCTTAATTGCATCCATGCCCTCGCTGTCTCCACTGTTTAAGCAATCCTTAGCTACTGCAGCCCACATGTCTCTCTTCCTCCGGGAGATGGAGTTTACCAGGTCACTTACTGCCTGGGGGCCACTTCCTGCCTGGGGAACTTCCTTCCTCCCCCATCCCGTGACTTCCGTTGAGTGACTTCCTGTCCCGCCCCCGGATGTGGGTGGTGACAATGGCAGGGATGCTTCCAGCTCCGGTAGGAGGGAGGCAGTTGGTGTGGTCGGAGCAACCGCTCGGGGAGCTTCAGTAACTCCCCCAATGGCTGACGCTGGCAGCCCGACAGTGGAGACAACGGGGGGCAGGGGACAATCAGACCAGCTAGAAACAAACTCCATGTTTTTCTCGAGGGCGGCAGTAGCCTGCTGGGCCACTTTCTTTTCTGCCTGTTGTTGTAACAGCTCCTCGTGGACCACCCTCCATAACTTCCCCATCTTTAAGCCATATCGTCCTCAAGTAAGGCATCCCGAATCTTATCACCCAATCTTTCCCACTCACTGAATTCCTGCACCGAGTGCGGGTTCTGAAAACAACCCTGATCACAGCCATAATTTAAAAGATTTGGTAACTCCTTAAGGAGATCAACATTTTTTATCTGTCGTTTTCTCAGAAAGCAGGGGTAAATAAATCGTATGCCGCTTGCCTTTCCATGTTAATTTCCCTTAGCGCGCGCTTGCAGCCATTCAAGGTCTGGCAACACACCTTCGGCTGGACCATGAGATGAGGTTCGTCCAGGGTCCGGTACCCTACCCTTTCTTATTGGTATTTTGGCCGTCTCCGCTGCTTAGAGACCCGGTACAACTTACGACGCTAAGCCGTGATCCGTACATCATTCACTCCAGCTCGACAATGGAAACCAGTGTCCGCTGACCGCGTTTTCACCTAGTTCCCCGATGTATCACGTCTGATTAACCATTTGCCGAGAAGCGCCGGGAGACAGAACACTGACCACCACAAGATGATCCGCCGAACTCAACTTTATTACATCAGAAACTGCCTTTTATAATAGTGATAATGAACCTCATGAATATTACAAAATCACAACTTCTCATTGGAGAACACTCAAACAGCGTAATTAACTTCCTTATAAGGTGGGGGTATCGCAATCAACCGCAGGTGTTGCATCAGCCATGTGTCCATTGCTATATGAACTAATGAGGAAGGGGGCAGGAGCTTGCTCGAAGTTACATTGCCTGAGCTGTTATTGCTTACTACCTAGCCCTATAGAGAGGCAGCTCCATACTGTCTACGTGACCTCTGTCACGCAGCGAGGTCCCATAAAGGCTGTCCTCTTAATCCTAACCCTAGCCTAAGCCTAACTCTAACCCTGACCCTAACCTTAACCCTAGCTCAAACCCAAGTTCTAACCCTAACCCTAGCCTAACCCTAGCTCAAACCCTAGCCCTAACCCTAACCCTAACCCTAACCCTAACCCTAACCCTAACCCTAACCCTAGCCTAACACTAGATCAAAGCCTAACCCTAACCCTAACACTAACCCTAGCCTAAGCCTAGCTCTCACCCCAGTCCTAACCCAAACGCTAAGCTTAACTCTAACCCAAACGCTAATCCTAACTCTAACCCATACCCTAACCCTAGTAGAACGCTAGCCTAACCCAAATCCTAACCGTAACCCTAGCCTAACCCTAGCTCTAACCCTAACCCTAACCCCAGCCTAACCCTAGCTTTCACCCCAGTCCTAACCCTAACTCTAACCCAAAACCTAACCCTAACCCTAACCCTAACCCTAACCCTAACCCTAACCCTAACCCTAGCCTAACCCTAGCTCAAACACCAGCCCTAAATCTAACCCTACACTTAACTCTAACCCTAACCATTACCCTAACCCTAGTCTAACCCTACCTCTAACCCGAAACCTAACCCTAACACTAGCCTAAACCTAGCTCGAACGCTAACCCTAACCCTAACACTAAACCCTAACCCTGACACTAACCCTAGCCTAACCCTACTTCTAACCCTAAGCCTACCCTAGCCTAACCCTACCCCTAACCGTAACCCTAACCATAACGCTAACCCAAACCCTAATACTAACCCTAACCTTAACCATAACCCTAACCTTAACCCTAACCCTAACCCTAACGCTAACCCTAAACCCTAACGCTAACCCTAACCCTACCCTAACCCTAGCTCAAACCCGAAGCCTAACCATAACCCTAGCCTAACCCAACTTCTAACCCTTAGCCTACCAAAGCCTAACCCGAACCCTAACCGTAACCCTAACCATAACGCTAACCCAAACCCTAACCCTAATCCAAACCCTAACATTAACCATAACCCTAACACTACTTCTAACCCTAAGCCTTCCCTAGCCTATACCTAACTTTAACCATAACTAAAACCCTAACCCTAACCCTAGCTGAACCCTAGCTCTAACCCTTACATTAGCCTAAACCTAGCTCTAACCCCAACCCTAACCCTAATCCTAGCCTAACCCTAGCTCTAACCCTAACCCTAAACGTAACACTAGCCTAACCCTAGCAAACCCTAAACCAAACCCTAACCCTAGCCTTACCCTAGCTCTAACCGTATCCCTAACCCTAAACCAAACCCTAACCTAAGCCCTAACCCTAAACCAAGCACTAAACACAACCCTAACCGTAGGCCTAGCCTAACCCTAGCTCAAACGCTAACCCTAACCCGAACCCTAGCGTAAGCCTAGCGGTAACCGTAACCCTACCCCTTAAACTATCCAAACCCTAGCTCTAACCCTAGCTCTTACCCAAACCCTACCCTAAACCTAACTCCAACCCTAAGCCTAACCCTAACCCTAACCCTAACCTGAACCCTAAACCTAACCCTAACCCTAACTCTAGCCTAAACCTAGCTCTAACCCTAACCCGAACCCTAACCCTAGTCTAACCCTAGCTCTAACCCTAAATGTAACCATAACCCTAGCCTAAACCTAGCTCAAACCCTAACCCTAACCTTAACCCTAGCCTAACCCTAGCTCTAACCCTAACCCTAACCCTAGCCTTACCCCAGCTCTAACCCTAACCCTAACCCTAACCCTAGCTCTAACCCTAACCTCAACCCTAACCCTAGCCTTACCCTAGCTGTAACCCTAACCCTAACCCTAACCCTAGCCTAACCCAAGTCTGACCCTAACCCTAGCCTAGAGTTCAGTTTCAAAGAAAAGTAACCCCAAACTCAATTTAAATGTATTTAATTTGATATGCATGTTTTGATGGCTTATGCTTTATATTTTAATACTTTTAACAGACCATTCTTCTTTTATAGATTTCTTCTGTTAAATTATGATGTACTTTTCACTTAATTTCTTCTGTATTCTTTTTTTTTCCCCAAGATATAAGGATTGCTGTTGGATTTAGTTAAAGGCTAAATATATTTGGATGGGCGTCTATGGCAGATTTTTTCTTCAGTTTTCTGTGATTTTTGTTACTATGTCTGATGATAAGGTTAGTTAACCTGTATAATCCTCAGGTATTCTACAGTGACAAGATTCTAATGTGSCAAATGTTATCAATTTTAATTTTTTTGCATCAGAGCAGCTGATRCATTAATTAACATAAAATTTCATATACCTTGTACTGTAGGGGTTTTTATGAGAGTTGCCTTTTAATGTCTGTCATGGTTTTGGAATGCTGGCCAAAAGCCAGGCACCCACAACACCTGCTCATTCGCTCTCCCCCACCACCACACTGGGTAGAGAAGAGCGAAGGGGAAAAAAACTAACAAAAAGGTTCATGAGTTGAGATAAGGAGCGGGGAGGAAACACTTGATGGACAAAACAGGCACTACTTAAATTATCACGTGAATTTATTGCTAACAAAGTCAGAGGAGGAGAATGAGAAATAAATTACAACCCTCAAAAACACCGATCTTCTCCCCACTCCCTCCTCCCTTCCCACCGACTACCAAGCAGCAGGAACGGAACAGGGTGTGGGGTTGGTCAGTTCAGTGTGTGGKGTTGGTCAATTCAGGGTGTGGGGTTGGTCAGTTCAGGGTTGGTCAGTWCGGGGTGTGGGGTCGGTCAGTTCAGGGTTGGTCAGTTC
>NW_026623455.1:675413-710204 GCF_030028575.1 Malurus melanocephalus
TTCTCAGCCTCCTCCACTGGAAAAACTACTGTGTGCCCCCTTGTTTTGATTTCTTCTTAAATATGTTTTCACAGAGGCTTAACCACCACCTTCAATTGGCCCAGGTTTGGTCAGTGGCATGTCCATCATCCTCAGAGCCAACAGCAATTAACTCTGCTGGACATGGTGGAAGCCTCCAGAAGCTTCTCACAGGAGCCATCTTTTTGGCCCCCCCACTTCCAAAAACTGGGCCAAGCACAACCAACACAATGTCGAATTTCACTATAAATTTGTCATTTGAAACAAGTTAAAGCACTTTTGCATATCTTAGGTAAGAGGATAAAATGGTTTGGGGCTTCCAAGCTGGTAAGTAGTTATGTCATCTTTGTAATTGCCTCCTAATAGAAAAGCATCCAAATTATACTTGAAGTCTAGTCAAACTGAGAATATTGTTTTATTCTGAACTGAAAACAGCAAAAGAAGTCCACAACTGCAGTTCAAGTATTTTAAGAAACATGTTCTCTCTGGATGACTTAGTCTCATGCTATCCTACAGCTTGTTATAGGGTTTTTGTTACTCCTGCTTTTTTCTTTCTTTTTAACCTGAACACCAAACAAAGTACCATAAGGTACTTCATAAAGTATGGAGGGAAGTCAAAATAGACTGATGGTAAATAAGTATATCAATGAAAATTTCCGGACTGGAAGGGAACTTATTCTTGAGGTTTTTTTGTGATATTCAGCCTAAGTAACCTGGAGGAGTTGAGGAATATTACTGTATAGAGCACTTTGGTTGGCTTGGGGAGAAATCTGCATCCTAAGTCTTCACTCTATGGCTAATAAAATTCTTTTGGACTTCAGTGAGAGTTTTGTGTGACTAGTGAAGGAATTATTCATATATGTATATATATATATATATATATATATATATACACATATGCATATACACAGGTGGGTGCAAAACCATACTTACGGAACCATTTGTATGGATAAGGAAGATCTCAAAATATGATAAATAAAAAAGATGAAGGATAATGAAAAAATTAAAAATAACATGACTGTCACATTTCAGAACTGGGAAGGATACCATTTTGGCTGCCAGGTAAGAACTATATTTAAATTCAACAACAGTGAAATGCTTTTATTTCAAGATGTTAGAGATTTAATTCCATCAAAAAGGAATGTGAAGACATTAAAAGGGTTTTATATAATTAGCAATGGTTTGTCTTACCTGTTCAAGTAAAATAGTTAGGGTTAATTCACAAATGAAAAATAATCTTAATGTATACTCTATAAAGTATTAATAGGTTCATGATTATTAAGTGTTTTGAGGAAGCATGGCATTACATAAAAGAAGACTTATTTTACTATAATATCATGCAACTGCTTTAGCTATTTCCCACTTTCACAATACATCATTTTAAACTGTTCAGTAACAGATACAATAATAGATACCCCTCATTCTTGGGTAAAACTTGTGTGAAAGAGCACATCATTGAATTGTTCTAGAAAGACGTGGCACTTAGTTCACGCTGTGTACACTTAGGACTGTTCCTGCAAAGTTGTGACTAGTTCTGTGACCACCTGATGCTATTATTACACAGGAATTGTGCTGTTGATTCAGATCCAAAGCCTATCCTGAGCAGAATCACTGTCTAAGAAGGTGGCCCATGTCAGATGCTTTGAAGTTCTGGACCCCTCCCCACAGGCACTTCATATCACATAGTCTGTCCCCACTTTTGTATTTTTTTTTAGTTGCAACCACATATTCAACCCTGAATCCTGAAGCACTTCAATATGTCTTTATGTTAAAAAATACAGCACTTTATGTATTGCGTGTTAAAAAAGCTAACTTTTCCAAGTAGATGTGGGTGAAGAAAAGTTTTTGGCAGTTGTTCAAGTGAGCAACTCAGTGAACCAGTGGGCTGCCCTAACTCTCACAATCATGCAAGTGTTTCTCAAAGAAAAATGTTGTGTGCAAGCAAACTCCTACCCTTAGCTCCTTTTCATTCCCTAGAATCTTTGTTACCCCTGTTATCCATCATCTCATTTTCAGTCAACTATTTTGCATCCATGTTCTGATTCTACTTCTCTGATGTTTTATTTCTCTATCAGGGGATTATAGTGCAGTGTAACKTTCTGTATATGCTAATCCTCTCACACATGAATAATTTCTTTATTCTGGGTTTAAAACTAAATCAAGATCAAAACCCTTCATAATCTTTTGGTTTTTCTTTCATTTGGATAAATTTTGATGGACTTTTAAGATACTGCCCAAAGACTAAAATGATACTGTGTAAGTGGGAATGAGTGAAGTCCCTCSTTAGTGAAAACATGCCTGAATTCGATACTAAATCCTTGATTAAATTCTTAATTTGTTAACRTTTCAGTCTATATCCTCTGTATCCCTTATATCCCTTATCACGTTCTATTCAATTTTAAGAATGAGGATAGCAGATTCCTGTGCAATAAAAACGTTTTTACACTGCAGAGAAGTTCCTTACCTTAGGCTCCTAACTTCATTAGGAGACCAACTGCAGTTTGTGGCCTCAAGGACTAAACAGGGGTTTGTGAGCTAAACTGAGGTAATGAGTTCTCACTGGGGTATCCTCTGCAGCTACAAGGATCACCCATCCCTTCAGCTGGGCCATATGGAAGCCAGAGGTCCTGGTTAGCAAATAATCATTACTGAAGAGAGCCCCATGAAGGACCAGAAAGGGATGAATTGGGCATAATTTGCCCTGAAATGTTCCCCTGGATCCATAGTGGGCTAAATCTCTGAATTTTTGTCCAGTCTTCTTGGCAGTCCTGGAATTGCCAACATGCCAAATGTAAGTACCTCATGTAAACAAGAAATTAGTGATGTGCTCATCCTGCATGCCAGCTACCATCAGTGTATTTGTGTGCAGAGAAAGAAGAAATTCAAAGATGAACACTCCCTTTCATCATCTTGCTTCACGTAGAAAAACTATGCTAATCTTGAAATTTCCTTATTACTTCTTTCTTCCAGTTAACTAGCTATGAACAAAACTAAAGTTCATTGTATCCTTTGGATATCAAAGATCCTTCTATACCAGTTATAGTGAAAAAGGACAAAAAGGAAGTCTTGAAAGAGTGTTTTGATTTATTTTTTCTTTAATTTGTAAGGATACTGGAGAGCAAAGAGTGAAGTTTTGTACAAATAAAGCTTGCTCTGGCACTGCTGTGTAAAACAATCACTCACTTCTGGGTTGTGAGCTGGAATACATTTCTACACTGTGTTCTGTCTCCTAATTAGTTTTTAATCCATGACATGACTGTGCATCATCCCCTCTCATTGCTTAATATCCTCAAAAGAAGAAATCTTTCAAAAGGCTCTTGAAATTCTATATYAGTTATATTGCCAGCTTCTATTATGTATTTTGTTAACTATCCCAAGTAGTACTAACCCTTTAAGAATGTAAAAATCTCTGGAACAATAAGCTTTGTAGTTTTTTTTTTTTCCTTTTCATGTTGTACTCGTCAGAGATCCTTACAGACCTTTGGTCAGTGCTGCCAATTAGGAGGCACACACATGCAGGAGCTCAGGCTTAGATCTGTACAGCTCTTGCCTGCTCCTTTTAGTATTGAAAATGCCTGGAGCACAACTAATGTGATATGGATAGCACCTTTATTAAAATATGGCATAGCAATAACCATCCATGAATCCTCTCTAATGAGGAGGTCTTCAAAATTTCTTTTCTCTTGTATCTTATCTGCTTAAATTCTGAGGGCTTGGGTATTTGGGTCTTAGGCCACATTCTGCTGAAACAATCACACACACACACATGCATCAATAACTTCTTTGGTATATCACCAAAAAAAGTGCACACAGGAACATTGAGCCCTGCATCCTCAAAATGAATATACGGGAATTGATATTATTTTTCAAAATGGGATGTGTTATCCAGAAAAGGCAGRCCCAAGCTGTTGCACATCTGCTGTTATTTTATTTTCTTTCATGCACAAGAAGAAACTGTGTAGAAGCCCGAATGAGAATAGTCTTTATCAAACATGAATTTGGTCCACTTCTACACCCTGGTGCCTCTCTTATTAAAGCCTGTGTCACATCAGACTGACAACTGGCAAATGCCCATACCCTTTCTACTGTTCTCCTCAGCAGTGTTTGACACTGTCAGTCATACATTCCTGCTCACATGCTGTATAAATCTGGCAAGTGTAGGCAGAAGCAAGCTGAAGTGACTCTGATCTTTCTTGTCAGATTAATCCCAGAAGGCTCCATTCCCATCTCCAGAACTCGCCATTGAAGACCTTGGTAAGGTTCAATTCCTTCCCCTTTCTTATTCAATATCTGCACCTCGGGAAACTATGACTTGGCAGCGGCTTGGTAAAAGATTATAAGGAAAGACCAGAAGAGCATATACCCAACTAGCAGAATGAGATCAAATTCAGATAATAAAACTGCAGATATGCCCAAATACCTTTYACATTAAGCTTCCCAAAGAAGGGGAAGGAAAACTTCAGAAAGAAACTGAAAGTGTAAGTTTAATTTGTTTGCTTCTGGCCTCTTGTCGCTATTTTTTGTTCTGCACAGTTATATGTGGACTCATGCTGTGAAGTTCATACGGGAAGCAGTACATGTTAAAAAAATTAATTGAAAAGTCTTTTTTTTTTTTTTTTTTTTTTTTAAAAGTCTTTTTTTTTTTTTTTTTATTGGTTGATTTAACTTGAATCAGTGAACTACTTCTCACTGTGAGTCCTCACACATGATGTCACCCCAGCTGACCAGAGAGAGAGTGCCAGCCCCGGGGGTAGGAAGGAAGGAGGAGAGGAATGTCTCAGCTGGCTTTGTTGTCAGTGGCACTGAAACACACAATACCACTCCTTGCCTAGCTGAAAACCACAGTTACAACTGGGAGTAAGATATCAGATGCAGCCATTCAAAGCTCATACACTTATTATATCCAATGCCTTAAAGAAAAGAAAGTTTTAAAAAGTGGTATGAAGATTTCATRATATGTATATTTATTGTTTTTAAGGAAAATAAAAAGTGAATTTTCTATTGAAATTGCAACTCATCCTGGTCTTATTTTAAAACTTTTCTTTGAACATGCAACTTTTTCTTTTTYTCTGTTTTTCTATGTGACAACAGTGGTAAGTAATGAGATGAAATGCTAATAAAGGAAGACTGAGATGCACTTGAGTTTTGTGTCCATAATTCAAGAAGTTAAAAAATATTTTTAATTTTATTTTTTATTTTTGTGAAGTCATGTATCACAGATTCTAACATATTATTTGAACATCTTTCTACATCTCAGTTTTTCTGAGTTAACAAGTAGACTTTTGCCTATATTTTCCCTTAAATTCTGTTTCTATACCTGCTAATTAAGTAAATAGTAAGATCTTTCTCATTTCTCCTTTCTTCTTCAGCTTACTAAGCTACCRCTTGGATAACTGTTCTTCAAAGGCCATGTGATAAACCCAGCCATTCCATCTAAATGCAGAGCCAGACTAAATGCTGTAATTCCTAATTTCCCCTGATCTTAAATGCACAGTTTTATGAATTAACATTAGCACTATTTGTTTTTTCACCGGTCTGGTAAAATTACCTGTCTATCTGTAGAGATTYTTCTTTCCTTTCAGAGGCATCAAAGCGTGCTTCCTTTTGAAGTGGTAAGAGCTTGGTGTTGTGCCTTAATGCAGTACTGTATTGTTYTGTTCAGCCTCAGACTCGAAAAGCTGTTGGCCTGATCCTTCACACAGCTGAAAATTCTGTGATCTGATATCGGGGACTGAGGCAAGTAGAGCAGGAGCTTGACTGCACCAGGGAAAGGGGGAGGGTTTTGTCTTCTTTTTTCCCTGCTAGTGCCTGTTCTCTGCTCTCTCTTATTTCTTTTCACAGATGGGAAAAACTTTAAAAATAGGTAAATAGCAAATCTTTTTTTTTCTYTTTTTTTTCCTTTTTYYCCCCCCCTTGGTTAAGAGCTATGTAGCTGCTTCTAGTCACAGAAATGGGTTGATAAATATGGTAGGAAATAGTGCTGTGGATTATTCTCTGTAAACTGATCACAAAAATAGTTTCAAGAACTTGCAGTCAATGTTTCAAACAATATTGTGAAGCGGATGTTAACACAACTGGTCTTGAATACAACTTACATCAAGAATATTCTGTCTTGGGTTAAACAGCAAGACATTCCCAAGCCTGAACTGTCAGTGTTACCATTTTAAATGTCCCCCAATTAAATAATTAGGTGTAACTTAATAAATGTTTGAACACCACTTTCTTCCCTCTTCTTTCAGTCCAACTGCCTTGTAGTTTATGTCACTATGGCCTACTTTTCAGCAAGAGCATGTCTTAATATTGACTGTATCAAATTAATCCTACGGTTTATTGTGGGCAGCCCCAGTTGGTCCTGTTCTAAGGCTTTCCCTCCCTTTCTGGTGAAAAGCACTTGTACCGAGGCCCTGCTGGTGGCCTGAATCACCTCAATTTGTTCTAGCAATCAGAGGCAGCTGCTCCATGTGAAAGGAGCGTGGACCACTGAACAGAGCATTAGGACTGACCTCAGGCTGAATGCAAAAGGCTCAGCCTTTTCTGCGAGGCCAGTCGAGCATGTGCAAACAGATTTGCTGAGGTACAAAATGGTCCAGTGATTTAAAGCAAGTTTTCTTCTCCCTTTCTCTCTTTTTCCCTTTCAGAAATGAAACAGGATAGAGGATAGCCTGGGTACAATCTTAGCAACATCTGTTGCCTTTCACTAGGGTCTTGGCCAAGGCCAATAGCTATTCAAAGAGCTTCTGACACTTCAGTGAAAGAGAAAAAAGCCTTAAATAGAGAAGTGTTTGGACATGTTTCCCAACACATACAGTTGGGTCTTTTTGTGGGTCAGAATGCTTTTGGAGAAATACCTCTCCACTCCCACCCCCACTCTCCCCTTTTCTGGTGAAAGTGTCAGAAAACAAATCTTCACCAAATTACAGAGCTCAGTGGGCTTACAACACTGAGGAACAGTTAAATTTTCTCTTCTTTGCTKTTATTGTCTGAACTAAAGGGTGTTTGACAACTAAAATCTTAACCACAGTTAATAAGAAGTGTGAAGGAATTTATGCTTAAGATTGCTTCACATCTGTTACTTTCTAATTTCCGCATCAATTTATCTTTTAAAGTAACCAGTAATAGCAGTGGAGCAASTGCAGCATTTTAGCACTATTGAGATGACTGGCATTGCATGAAGATATATTTTACAAAGTTATTTCTTATGTTTGTTTTCCTGTGTGCTCTCCCCCCCTCCCCCATAAACATTAATTTTGCCCAGCACTTAGGAAAAGGCAGTTACCTGTTTCTCTCTCCCTTTTTTCCTCACATAGCTTTTCACAGGCAATTTTGCTCTGTCCAACCATGACATGCCTTCATAAAAATGACAGATGAAGCAGCTGAGTAACTGGTGGGTATATTATCCTCCTGCAGGCATCTGCTGCTCAAAAGGCACCTATTCTTTTGTTGGCCTTGAGACAGAGGATGTATATTGCATCCCATACATGAAGTCATTCTTATCAGCCTTCCCTTATTTTGAGGATAATCACAGTAAATTAAATCAAAGCTACTCAGAGGAAGTCTAGTAGTTATTCAATTACATATTTTACTAATAAAGCTTGATATAAGTACACATCTGTAGRCACAGAAGATACTGCTAGAATCCTCAAGGGGAAATCATGTGGCGCATCCGGGTTTGCTGAATTTTGTTTTGATCAGGCCATGGCCATTAAATTCAAAGCAAAATGAATATCTAGGGATGAATACAAGCTTCATGTCCTAAAGTAGCTGACTCATGTGTTGTATTCATGTGTGAAGTAAATTATTAATATATATCTGCATGGTAATATTTCACACTGAGATCAGGGTTCTTGTGCTCTTTGTCCCATGACTGACCTAAAAACCCCTTGTCCCAGAARGTTCCCAACAGAAATATATATGAAAAACTTCAGTGACTCAGAGGAAAACAAAAGCAGTACTTCTTTTGAAAAAAACCAAGGCTTGCAGGGCTGCTAACACCAAGGTCAGCATTGCTGAATGATTAGACACAGCATTTCACTGACCAGTGCYGATGTCTCCAAAGGCCAGACTGGATGAAATACGATAAAAGAGTGTAGGAGATTGAAAGAATTACTTCTGGTGCTAGGGCATTATTAACCTGCTAAGTGTGGGAGGAAGCAAGTTCCACAGAACTGCTATTTTCTTTCATCGGCCCTCAGCCCTTTTTTCCCCTTATACATACAGCCATGAGTAGAAGTAGGAGGAAATAAGGATTGATCAAACTCTGTTTTTAWTCTTGCACCCATTGGTGCAATGCTTTGGGACTTGTATCTTCATGGCAACGGGCAAAAATTTTCACCATCTTCTACAGGAGTGGGACAAAATGCTGTGCTCCGTATTCTGAGCTAGTTTTCAAACCAGCAATAACTTAGGTTTTTCATAAAACTGATTTTTCTCTCATTGACTAAACRATGTTTCCCCACTGATTTTAATGAATGCAGAACCTATCCCCCCCCCCAAAAAAAAAGGTAGAAGCTGGATAGGATTAAGAGATTTATAAGGTTTTGAACATTTTAAGTATTAAAGTAATGTCTAAGTTGTCATTCTTAAGGAATAAAAAATTTGATGGATACATTAGCTGGGTGGAAAATTGACATATGAAATTATGTCTCCTTCAGCGCTCACACCAAGTAATTTTGAGAGTGGGCAGTTCAGGATGATGAAGACAGTGACATTTTTTTCTSTAACTCACTTGGAAGACATTTCCATCTGCTTCCTATACAACTACTTACATGCTGATGTAGAATTCTTTCTCCATAAATATTCAGGTATAAGAGTTAAGCACTTATTTTGACTTTCAGACTTGAAAGGCTGGGTTGCTGAAGGGGAGAAGGAAGGGTCACCAGTGTGCTCCTTGCTTGTAGTGTTTTTGTGCTTATAATACTCAGATTGTACATTTTGAAAATGTRTAGTGTTTTGGGATTGTTGTGGAATTTTTGCTTTGTTTKTGTCTTCAGTTTTGGGAAGGTTTTWCTGAAAGAGAGAGTGCTTGTCCAATTATTGCTGTGGTCAGGGGAAAAACCTACAAATAATAATAAAAAAATTGCTTACTTCACTAAAGTTTTCACACAGGGAAGGTTATGAGCATCTTGAAAAGCAGTTACAATGCAGAAGTATACATAATTTGGGCAATTTATTCCAAAAAACACTTCTAAAATTATATCTGGAATACCTGATTTTATTTGTGCAAGTGTTCAAGCTTGTCTTGACGAATTGTGCTGGAACACTGAAATCTGGTTTGGGTTTAGAGGTCAGTGGAGAAGTTGTTCATATTAATTTGGTATAGTTGATGCAGAGTATAGAATCTGACCTGAAGATAGACACCCTGCTATGTATGGGCAGTTTCTGGTTTAATTGTGTATATGTTGTCATTTTGCACAAGTAATTTAGCTGCAGATTTTCAGTTGGACGCTACACAGCAGCAAACACCCTGAAGCCTGCAAAACTCCCAGAAGTGGACCTCCTATATACAGTTTTTCATAGGATTGGACAAATGTTTTCATTCTTTATCACAATTCCTCTGAAAAAAATACTTCAGCTGTGCCACAGTATGAATGCCTGGYAAAATTTATCTTAACATCCAGCAGAAATGTATCTAACCCTTTTTTTCCAGCATGTATCAAAAAAGAGAGGAGTGCTGATCATGAAGATGGGGATGCTTCTTCTCCACCAGCAGGATCTTGCAGGCTTGAAGCATCAATCTGAGACCCAAGTGCTTTTTTTGAACACAATTTGAATGATTGTATTCATCAAGAACTGCTCAAAAAACTATCTATGTAAAGTCTGACAGAGAGTAACCATTTAACTTAGCCCCATTGCAATGTTAGTGCAGGTCCAAGGATATGTAAGTAGTAGGCATTTGCTTGAACTTCTTAGAAACCGGATTCTTTTCTGCTCCTGCTCTGTCTGCATTTTTAATATTTTTTTTGTTTGGACAATATTCTTAAATGAAACATRAAATAAAGAGTTTTTGAATGATTCTTCCTCTGTTTTGATTATCTTATAACATTGAATTTCCTATCTCCTATTCCTAGTCCCTATTATTTTTTTATTTAATTCTAATGTTGAAAAATAATTTTATTGCTTTCATTATCAGCACCTTTCTCTGTCTGCTGATTTATTTTGTATTCCCCTATTGGTAATCCATAGTTCTTGCAGAGCGCTCAGTGCACCACACTGCCAGCTTTGTCACTCTGTATCSTATCCCAGTGCTGGCCAGCTTGGTACAGCCACTTATAATATGATGAATAGCATYTGGAGCCTGGCCACACAGTCTCCATTCTGGTCCCAGGGCTTTTTYAAGCCATCTATCCTTGCTTGTACAAATAGCCCATTCCTGTGTGGCCATAATGAAATTCTCCATTTCTCTTTTCAGTCTTCTGACAGCCTACCTGCCATTTGCCACCATTGTCCTGTGGCATTTTCAAAATTCTTTCCATGCATTTGTTTTTCAATTGATTTATTCTTGTGCTCTTCTTATTGGTGTGTGAGTAATAAATTACCCTCAATGGTGGAATATTTTTCTTTTAATTTTGCATTTCCTTACGATTAAACAAGCTGATTTTCAATCTGCAGTTTCTTAACTTTACAAGTTCCTTTCCTGCAACTCCCTCTGTTGCTTTTCTCTGTTCTTCCTGACAACATGAGCTCCATTTTTAACTGCATTAACTTTTATTACCTCAGGCAACTGTAACTTMTTATTACTTTTACATTTACATTGCCTTAGATTAACTAGATTTACTTTTGAAGAATACAACTCTTGCAAATATTTCAGTTACTCAGATTTGCCAGTATATGTGGACCAAACATGTAATCAAAGGATTGTGGAAACTCAAGGGAAGAGGGAGAGGAGCCAAAGAGAGACAGATGGAGCCACGATAGTAATGGTGAATTGATAAGGTAACACTTCCTAAGCAGAATTGGGCAGGTTGTGGATACACAAAGAGACCTCATAAATTCCCCCATTGAATCACCACTGTTATTTACTATAACTGAGTTAATATTATGATGTCATTTTGGCTGACATATCTTTAGAGGATATTCTGCAAAATATATTCTAAAAAACAGGTTGTTGAGCTTGTTATTATGGCTGGTCCCCATAATTACTGTGGTTCCACATAGGGTAGAAAAAAACCTCTTGAAATATAGAAACAATGCAACTGTCTCAAAAATCGCAAAGTTTAATAGGGAATTAAACCATAATTGTGAGGACACAGAAAGGCAGAGACATCTCTTTGTTGAGTGTCTTCTTAAAGGCAGTGAGTGTCTTCAATTTCAAYAGGCTTTTTGTTTTGCCTTCTGCTTTTTGTAGAAATGACAACAAAAGACCACTGAAGAAAAACAATGCTCAGTTTTAGATTGGAATCAGAGCTGGTGTAACCACAGCAATGGACAGTGACTTCCCCTGTGATACAGAAGGTAAGATATTCACATCAGAATTGCTGCCACTTGTAAGTATTATTTCTGGATAGCTGAAGCCCTTAGCTAAGGGCTAAACAGAGGCATTTGTACCTGCACAGGGAAACCATGTGCTAATGGTGTTGAGAAGTGTTTTCCTTCAAAAAAGATACTGAACTGCAAGCTGTCCTGCTTGCCTCATGAAAGACTAATATCCACATAAATTTTTAAGAAAAGTTAAGGAAAAGTTAGCATTTTGCCTCTGAGCGTAATACATTTTCATATCGAAGGAACTCTACAAGCTGCTKCTGAGTGCATAATGGAAGGTGTTTCTTCCCACACAGTGAATTACCAGGACCCAGGTAGCWGTTACCTGACAATGCTCTTTTTCTGAATGTGTATTATGAGTGTACTGATAGAAATGTTAATACTGAGAGACAGTCGGAGGCTCAAGATACTGAATACAGCCATGAAACTTTTTAGTTTTGTGCTTTAAGTCAGAATCTTCCATAAGCAGTGGCCACCAAAGTTCTCCTTGTCCAAGAAGCATGTAAGAGCATGTTTCAGGATGTGGTTTCAGGTTTTGGGTTCTTAAATCTGCCTACTGGTGCATTATACAGAACAGCAATGTAACTTGTAGGGTGAACAGGCACCCTTGATAGTTTCAGAAGTCAAAAGAYGGGAAAGGTGCCGGTACCAATGCACTCTGATGCCTGCAGTCAGTCCTTGCAGGGCCTGCCTAAGAGAMAGTCTAGCACAGTCCAAGGCTTTTTTTGTACAAACTGTAGACTTTCCTCTGGAAACGGTACACCCGTACCTCTCAGGATGAGTGAATGCACTACAAAACATGTTGGAAAGGAATACAACAGTGCTGTAGGTATGGATTACTGCCAAAATTATCCAGTCAATGCATTGGAATGGACTGACTCATTGGCAAAAACCCACAATCAAGACAGTCAAGAACAAATTGTATTAAAAAAAATATACATTTGCTTATGTTACTAAAAATGGTAGATTGCCAAAAGTGACTAAGAATAATTGCTTCTTTATATTTTATTCTGCCTGTGCTATGAAATTAAATTGGTCTGCTTAGTCACACATTTTGCTTGGAGTCACTGTTTTGCTCCCATGAAAGTCAAAGTGTTTCATATATTTTATTTTGACATGACAACATAAGCATTTAGAAAAATAATAAGACAGAAATATCCATCCTATTTTCAACAGAGTAAAAATAAGTTCAAATGTTTTCACTGACACACAGTTTAATGAAAGGTTTTGCCTGAGAGAATAGATTTTTGGAACATAAAGCACATCCTTGAGAGAGGTCTGTTTAGTTAGGAAGAACATCATGAAATATTCCATGAAGGTCTACACATGAAAGCTTTTTAATTGGGTGATAATTGACTATTCTATTTCTCCATGAGTAAAATCTGTTTCAGAATTAAAATTAATAAGAAAGAAACTGAAGAGAAAAGAAAAAGTTTGAGAATCTTAGGTGAAGTTTATGAAGTTCATGRCCTCCTGTAGATTCTTATTTTATATCATGCTATTTGTAAACACATTTTTTTCTCTGTTTTTAACTGTTCTATTTGTGTCATTGAACTCATAGGTAATAATTTAAGTAGTAGAAAGAAATAATTTAAGTAGAAAGATAAAATTTCAAACTACTAGTTACCTCTCTGAATAAATTTGAAAGAAGATAAAGGTGTTTGTGATATTTCATGATGAAAAAAAAGATAATCTGTCCTTGAACCTTGTCCTCTAAGGATCAGTGCAAAGAGTCTTATTTTGATTAACTTGTAAAAGATGAATTAGGGATTGGGGGAAGGAGAACAAAGGAAAGACGAATCCTTAATTACAATCTTAAGCAACTGTATGCAATCATGTTTCAGGATTTTCTTGCCTGAATACATCTTATTAAGTGGTAACCATGCACTCAGACACTCCACAACTTGGAGAAAGAAGATTGCTTCTAGTTGCTCTCTTTAAAACCACTTCTTCAGTTCACAAATGCCATGATGTTGAATTGCCTCCCTCTGATTAGAAGGGTGACATTGGAAATCACATCTGAAAATGAAGCCTAAAGACAAGGAACACATAGCAGTTACATATTATGCTTATTAAAATAGTCATTCATGTTGCATTTGTGTATTTAAAGGCTACAAATTCAGAAATTAAATTTATTTTAAAAAAATCCTTTGTGATCCAAACCAATTATTTTGTTGTTTTTTGGTTTTTTTTTTCTAATGAAGTGACTTTATTCCCACATTACTTTATTAGTGTTGACAAGACACTTCGTAGTATAATGTATAGTGGGAAAGAAAATTAATTATATACGTATGCACATTTTTAGTTTGTTTGTAGCATGTTGAGAATGCTTTTCTGGTAAATATAAATCAAAAGACATTGGCCAAGGTGCGTATCTTACAGCTGCCCTTGGTACGATCCATTGTTCTAAAAACAGTACGTGTTAAAAATATTTTTGTCCGTGGAAAATGTCAGTTCAGCAGCTCTGCCAACATTTGGAACCTCTGCCTTTTTTTTTTTTTTTCCCTTTCAGGAGGCGTGCTGCCTCCTGGCTGATCACGTTTCAGTTGTGGATCTGTTTCTTTCTGCAGACCCAAACGGCTTCAGCAGTGCTGAAATGAGGCAGAAAGTTTGTGCTGCCGCTTTCCCAGCCGTTCCACATCCAAACAAAGCAGGTACTCATTTCCCAGAGCCGCTGCCCCGAGCAGCTCCGGGCTTGCGGGGCTGTGCGTGGGTGCTGCCGGGCACCAGCCCCAGCGTGACACTGAGCCTTCTCCTGCTGCCCGTGCGCACACTCCTCTCTCGCCACCCTTTATTACATGAATGCACCTGGTTTAGTTATTCCACGTCTTTTTTATTTTTTTAAATCCTCTTCTCCCCATTCATCACCCTCCGCGGTATAAACAGCGGCCGGGGAGGCGCGGCAGAGGTTCTCGGGAGACAGGGGGCAGCAGGGCTGCGAGGTTTGCGGTCCCTTGAGCAGGTCGGTGGTGGCTCCGTGCCCTGMCCAGGGACCAGGAGAGGGGACCCCGACCCGGGCCGGGCCAGTGCCCGCGGCTGCCCCACTCCAGGGGGAGTGCGAGGCGGACGGGCAGGGGCAGGGATTGTGGGTTTCACAAGTGCCGTGGCTGGGCAGGCTGGAAAGGGCAAAGCTTTAAAGCAGGGACTCCGCAAGTTCGGCTTAGTTTTGSCACTTTGTCTTCACGCCTCGAAAGCTCAGTCGCAGCTTGTAGGACAAATTGCGTGGTGGGTTGTGGGGAGAGAAATTAAAAAAAAAAAATTAAAAAAAAATCTGGAAGTCTCTCCTTCAACTCCCCGTTTCAAATGCAAATAGAGAGAGAGATTGGTTCCCGCCCCACCCCCTAGCCCGGCTCCTGATTTTTATCCAAAGGACTCCATCTGTATATCCTGTCAAGGAGGAGGAGGAGGAGGAGGAGAGGCGGGGGGGTGGTGGGGCCGGGCAGGCTGCTTGCTCCCTGGATCCCTCTTCAATAGCCACCGCTGGGTCTTCGGGAGCTACAAAGAGTCCCTGTGCCGCCTCCGCGCGCCCTCGGACGGAGCTGGCAGCCGGTTCCAGCCACCGAGCCGTGATATCCCCTGCCCAGAGCAGCATCCCCACCTCCTCTGCCTTCTCCCTCCCTCCCCGCTCCTTCCCTCCCTCCTCTTCCTCCTCCTCCCGCAGCCACGATCCGCACCCAGTCGGAGCTGGGCTTGGCACCGGCACCCACTTCTCCCATCGTGTGCCCAGCGGCTGGCTGTGCTGTGCTGTGCYGTGCCGTGCCGCGCCGTGCCGTGGAGGAGGAGGAGCGGAGCAGCGGCAGCGCTCCCATCTCCGCGGGTGCGGGCGAGTGCGCGGGCGGGCGCGCAGCCCCCATGCCCGGTGCGCGCCCCGCCGGCCGCAGCCCGCTCCCCCCSGCCCGGGAGCATCCCGCCGGCACTTCGCCGCGGAGGCACCGYCGGCCCTTGGGATTAAAATACTCACCGCGCTGGGCAGCCCAGGGAGAGGGGGAGCAGGTAAGTGCTGGCTGCACCTGTGCCTTTCCTTGCCTTCCTTCCCCTTCCCTTCCCGTGTAGGCAGAGGGCGGTCGGAGCAGTTGCAGGGAAGGGCTGTGCGCTGTTCCCCCGCACCCGCTCGCCCCGGAGCGGCTCCTGCCCRGAGCGGGGCCGCGGCTCTGCGGAGCCTCCGGGGGCGGCGCGGTCGCGGCCGTAAGTTTCGCGTTCCCCGGGCTGGGGGCGGCCCGGGCAGAGCGGCTGGGACCGGCTGCAGGAGCAGCGGACACCAGGTGTGGCGGGGAAACCGCGGAAAGTGAAAGCGCTGGGACCGTAAGAGCGTCTGCACCTTCTGATAAATAAGAGAACAATAGCATCACTCCTGACTCTTTGGAGAAGTCTCACAGACAAGCGGGGAAGTGGGGTGGGGGGAGGGAGGACCACAGACTTCTGCAAAATATAGGCAGCCCAAAGTCCGGACTGTCTCAGTGCTTCCTGCCAAGCCAAAGCAGCTGTCTTGCTTGGGCTTGAAGTCCGGCAGTGATGCTACAGTGCGAAAGATTACAGAGGCAAGGAAATTTCCTGAGTTATTTCCCAGAGCTTTCGTCCTTCTGTGTCAAGGATGTTCTAGAGTTTGCAAACGTTGAAATTATGGGAGCTATTTCTTTGATTAGTATTCAGCTGGTAAGGCTAGCTCTGCAGTGCTTGGCTGATACTGACCCTTCCYCCTCCGCCCTGTCCCCCAATCCATCCACATATCCACACACGGGCATGTCCTGCTTTCCTGCAATAGGCTGTGTACACCAGTAGCAGGAGGGTTGTGATCTGGATCCTCAGACTTCTAGTTGCTAATGGAGAAAAAAAAATCCCTTTTTGAGATATGATTTAGCCTTTATGCTGCTTTCAAAAGGTGAAGTAGTTCAGGTGAGCCAAGATTCTACAAACGATGTCTTCCCCTGGATTTAAGAAGGGATGGGAGACAGACACCAGTGATGTGCTCTGGTTCTGGGAACTGAAATGCTGATACTTTAATCTTTTCCCATTGCAAGGATAAAATCTTCTGTTCTGATAGATAACTTGCTCAAGTCAAACCAGAGACTTGAAAGGGCAGAGTATACTTCATAGTCTCTCTAACAAGACATACTGACTTGCCATTTTTCAGCTAAAACGTAGGTGATTGTGCAGCTTTGCAAAAAATGTTTTTCCAGGACAAATAAATAAATACATAAAAAAGCCAAACTCCTGAGCATGCCAGCTTCTGAAACAATCTCTCTCCTCGGTATTGATGTGTGGCTTTACTTTTCTACCTTACTGCATCTACTAATTGTTTCTGTTACATTATTTGAGTTTGCAGGGAATTGTTACTGGTGAAAGATAGGTATTTACTCTGTTTCTGAAAAAGATGGGTCTACACAATCTCAGGTGCAGAGCTGTTCAGAGGGGCAGTAGATGAAAGTTGCATAACTAAATTAAGTGTGCTTACAACGTAGCTTCTGAAGGTACAACAGGTCAACAGATAAAGATCAGTTGTAAAGTCATGCTGATTTTCCCTCAGCAATATCGTAACAGTTTTAATGATCCAGAAGTGAAGTTAAGATGCTTGGAATTGATACGATTGCTCCTCATTAGAGCTAGTTCAGTGCAACGGGTGTGTTACCATCTTTGGAGGAAAAAAGAACACAAAACCCACTTAACAAACCCAAAAGAACTATCCAGGGACCAAATGTGCCATCCTTTTTTAAAGTCCTTGTGCACAATTTTATAGGTTTTCAGTCTGCAACTACCAGGGGATCTAATCTAGCTGCACTTTTTTTCAGGGTCATGAAGAAAGGCTAAGTAAGATTTAAGAAAACAATTGCAATAAAATCCACAGTAAGGGAAGGCCTGGCTCTGACAACTTTTAATATCAAGTATGTGCTATATAAAGGGATTGAGTACTTAATAAAGATTTAAACTACCTGGAATGTTAGGAAAATATCAAAGGTAATAATCTGAACTACCACTGCGTGTTAGGAATGCGTGTCAGTTAATGTGAGTRAAAATACAAATATCAATAATATAACCTATTTTCTTGCAAAAAGCTATTAAAGATTGCAGTTTTAATCAAGGGATATTTCACCCTTATAATGGGAGACTTTACTGTAATTAAAGGCTGATGTAGGTCATTAGAATTGTGTTACAAGTCAGATGACAGCCTCACAACTCTCTTAAGTCTACTTTCATTGATTTAATAGCAAAGCACTCTTGATTATCTGCTRCTGATTTAATAGCAAAGCATTCATATTTTTTCATGTAAAAGGGTAATTGTAAAGCATTTGTACAACTGCAGATTAACTGTGGATTTTCTGATGAGATGAATGGAGATAACATCCATGTAGAATTTTGCCTATCCTCTTCATGTATTGCCTGTGTGCGCATACTCATTTTGTCCACATTTTTCTGTTTCTTCAGCAGTCAGAGACTTGACTGAAGAAAATCATTACTAATGCAAGACCTTATATTGTTCTACTCCAACTTAAATTCCTGCTTCGCTATAAACCTGGCTAAGCCTTTTCTCAAAAGGATTCAACTCACAAATTGACTCCAATRTGTGATGAAAATAGAAAATATTTTAAACTTCAAATGGTTTAGAGATGAATGCACTGCTTGCGAATCAGTCCTAATGGTGGGTTGTCTAGGAAGTTTCTGTGTGTGTTTTTAGCCTATTGGCTTCTCTATCTGATGTGTTCAGCACTTCTTCAAGGAAGGCCTAAGTTGAGACATTCCTTTTCCTTTAGTTTATCACACACTTTTTTTTTTTTTTTATCTATGCTTTCATGCTTCTACTGGGTATTGTTTTCTTGTGGCAATAAAAATCATTAAATTCTAGCTGAGGAAGGGTGCATAAAATAGATGGTTACTTCGGTTCTTCCTGTCAAACCAGGCTTAACTCTAAGCAGTAATGCAGGAGTGCCTCCTCTGGGAATTCAGCAGTTCTGCAAGAAAGTCATCCCTAGGCATCATGTGATATTCTTCAGCTGAAATGAGGCTGCAGAAATTGAGCTAGTGGAAATTTAAATATTTGCCTTGATTGGTCCCAGATCCACAAATACTGCTGGCGTTTCTTTTCAATAACTGATCAAATTAGCATAATCCTTCCCAGCAACTTAGGTCTTTCAAATGTGCCATAGCAAGGTGAAAAACCAACAAAGCTTTTTCATATGGAGAAAATGAGATTAGAAAAAACATTAAAATCTTTCTTTTGTTAATTTTTGCTTGGGGAAAAAAAAACAACCTACCAACAACCCAAACAATTTAGCACTCTAGACACGTGTGATCTTATGATCAAYTGAAGGGCAGTATAACAGACCAAAAGCTGTGGCTTGGTTCTCTTTATGAATTTTTTTAAAGCCATGTAATTTATTGCAGTGTGCCTAGCACTTTTCTGTCGTCTCATCAGGTCCTTTCACCTGAGTCAGAGGGTATTGGAGCCAGTTTAGTGTAACAGTGCCATATGTTTGGAGCAGTGATAGTTTTTTGCTTGATAACCAGATGCAGACTGCAGGATGTGCACTACATTTACAGATCTCCCATGTGAATATTTAGGCCAGTTAGCGGCAGGAGGTTGTGGTCTGCAGTTGTAATGTCATCTRGCACAGGGAGTTAATAGGTTTCATCGTGCTGCCTTGACTCACAGAGCTCCATTTCATCACAGGGTCCCCACCTCACTTGCTCCAAGGCACCCTCCTTTTCTTTTTTTCTTTCTCTGAGAGAAGTGATAACCAGACATTGCAATTGACACCATAATTAGACATGTTATCTTCTCAAAACCTTTTTGTCTCAAGGATCACATTGCTGTTCCTGTGCCTGTGAAGGAGTCTCCCGTAATATTTAGGGTGTGTGATATGGAGGAGCTGCAGGCTTGTAACAAAGGGGAATTTTCTCTGCCACTGAATGTTACACCCTGTCCAATGGGCATTGTAAAATTGAACGTCAAAGCATAAATACTTCAGTGAGGGCAGTCCAGCTGTCAGGGTGTTCACCTGCTGGTAATACTGTGTTTAAGGGATCATGGTTCAAGATCCAGTGGCAACAGTCACCCTTGGAATTATTTCAACACCCTGGGTCTGATTTTACTGAATGACTAAAGTAGAGAAAAAAMCAAACAAACGTGAGATAACTGTGCATTGTTGACCAAGCTAAAGCAAGATTTACTAGCAGGTGGCAGCTGCTCAGAATCAGTGARGTCCATATTTGAGCAGTAAATTTTRCAATAATATCAAAAATTGAAGCACTTTGGTGGGAGGAGAATAATGGAGTAGGGAGGAGAATGAGGGAAGAGAAGGCAATAAAATAGGAGTGGTAAACTCTTCAGTTACAACTTCAGTGAGTGGCTGACAGCGAGATTTCAGATGAGAATAATGCGACCCAGACTGGTAATGAAAAAGGGTTTGGTAATGGAAAAGGGTTTGGTAATGGAAAAGAGTTTGGTAATGGAAAAGGGTTTGGATTTCCACTTCTTCCTGAAGCATTTTACACATTAGAAACCCTTGAGGACAAAATATGCTGAAGGACAAAATTCTCTGTTGGGTTAAAGAGGTTGACAGGAAAATGATATGGTTCATAGATTAAGCTGGCACTGTGACATTGGAAGCAATGTGTGAGCAGAAGTCTGCAGGAATTTGCATTTTGGCTGCAAAGGTTAGGTGGTGCAAAGATGATCTCAAGAACCTCCAGCAAACTGCTCTACAGGGCTGGGGAAATCTCAGACATGGGGAAGGAGTGCTTCCAAGRGGATATCTCTGAGACTGAAAACTTGTCCTTGTCTACTGGTGCTCACTGTGACACACAAACAGCGAACACTAGACTTGATGCGTTGTTTTAGAAATTATGGAGTGGAACAAAATATTCAGAGAGATTTTCAGTGGGTGTAAATTACCCTTAATTGCTTGGAGTGAGGGGGACTACTCCTTAAAGCAGAGGATCTTATTCATGATCTGAGTGTTTTCAACAAATCAAGATTGCCCCTTGGAGACAGTGTATAATAGTGTCTTTTTGACACTAGCAGATTGTTTTGGTGAAGTARAGTAGTAACATTTTTCAGATTAACAGTGTACACCAGAACGCTGCAGCTTAAATATAGTTTAATTTTTGTACAGCAGATGGGAGAAAATGTAAGGTTTGTGATGTATATTGAATAAATGGGTTATTATTTTTTTCAAATGCATATTCTTCAGTCTGAGGTTTTATACGTCAGCCAGCTATTTGAGAATATAAACATGAGGGTCTGGATATCAAGTGGATTTTTTTTATATTTAGTTTTCTGGGGTTTTTTGGTTGAGTTTTTTTTTGATTCTTACAGCTGTTCATTTGGACAGCATGTTACTGCTCAGCTAAGACGTGCTACGTGCACTGTCCAGATCACACAACACACTCTCCAAATTACACACCAGTTCTTTTACTTCATATTTTTCATAATTGTAATTGCTGGGACTACACATGAAGCAAATAGGGAATACAAGCTTAGATATGAAAGCTAGAGCTTAATGCTTTAAATACACTAGGCAGACAATTTTATTTTAAAGGCCTAAGTTCCTTTTTATATTGGCAAAGTGTGAATAAGGAGACATGATTGCATTTTGCCCTTGTTTGGGGAGAGGATTAGCATTTTGGAGATCAGAAACAAGATGTAAAGGTGCACTTTTGTCCTAGGGTAATTAATGATGTCAATTAAGAGTGCAAATATTTCTCCACTCTGAATCCTATTTGTGCACAGAAYGACAGCATTTTATAAAAGAGCATCTTTAAACAAAAAGTACAAAATGGTTGCAGATCAGTTTGGCCTTCACACTCAAGTCAGTAAACACAGATGACAGTGAAGACACTGGATTAAGAACACTGAATACCCTCTGTCACTGTCAGTGTTAGTTTTATCCACTGCTGCAAGTGCAGCCCTGAACACTGAAGTTATGCCTTAATGAGATAAAAAACACCAACTCTTACTTTTCAGTTTTATGAATGATGCGACATTGCTTATGTGGTCTTGTGGACTTGATGCTTATGGACTTCATAGAACAGGTGACATTGAAGTGCTAGTTATGCTTGGACAAAATTAATCCAAAAAATCCGTAAAAGTATGCGTGCATCTATCTATCTATCTATCTATCTATCTATCTATCTATCTATCTATCTATCTATCTATCTATCTATCTATCTATCTATCTATCCATCTATCCATCTATCTAAGAAAGATAATGAAATGCCATTAAATAAAGAGTTATTCCCAAAACAGAAATTATTTTTAAATGCCAGAGACTTCTGCTTTTCGAGGTTTCTCATATAAAAGGCAGTATGCTGGATGAACAGTAAATAAAAACCTAAAAAAGGCCTCTAAGATGAATAGGGAGACTTATCCTCAAGAAGAGGAAAAAGGGAGGGAAGAGTGTTTCAGAGCAGAGAGTGCTGCCACACAGCTGAATAAAAATAATTGGAATTTTGGAGTCTGTGTGGTGAAAGTATTTGAGAATGAGTAAACCACAACAACATTTTTTTTCCAGGAGGTGTGAGTATTCTGCTTTTCATCAGACTGTGCTGTCTAGCATATGGACTGTTTTTCAGTTGGTATTTTGGGTGCGTTTTTCAGTTCTGTGCTGTGGCGTGTGGCTAGGGACCATGGCACTCCATATGGTGGCTTTCATACTTTCCTGCAGGTGTAAAAGAAAGGATATAAGAGAACACTGCTCGAGATAAAGGTTAGAGCAATTCTAGGTTTGAAATGTCTGTTCAGAGCAAGAACAAGACATTTCAAACTGCTTAGTGAAAAGACTCTAACATATTGTAAATGTTTTACTGACATTTCTTAAGAAAATCCATTTTGTATTTTTATCTCCGTTAAATAACAATCTGCTGCCTCTTTGAAATAAACTGACAGTTTATCAATATCAGATGTCTTTAACATGATGTAACTCAGACACATAGAGGGGAAATCAAGGATGCATAAACAGCCTTTACTACAAACAACACTTACCGTAGTTGAACAGAGCAGTAGGAAGTGAGCATATCACAGAGAAAGCACAGCTACTTCCTTAACGCTCACTGGCAGCCCTCTCTGTAATTACTGTCATATGGTCATGATTTACCCAAAGGGCCAGATCAAAACTGAGCTATGACTAGTTGGGATTAATMATTTCAAACTAGGCTCTTCTAACAAGGATGACACCTGCTTGTTAATCCTGCTGTGAGAAGAATTTTGGTCCATGTCGGAGTGATGTCTTTTATAACTGTAGCATCGTGTTTTCAAAATTAGGGTCTTTAGGTAAGACTTGCCTGTTCTCTTCGTTTTGCCTGTGGGGAGACACTGGATTTTCCCATATGGAAGCTTTCAAATTGCTGCTGCTTAGCAAACACGCTCAGTGGGTTTGTGGTTTATCCCACCAGCCTCTGAGCAAAGCCTTTCTGGTGCAGGGCAGTACCACAGAAGGGATTACTATAAAAAGGCTTTAAATACAGTCTGTAATCAGAAGAGCTTTTTATTTGTTTCATGTTTCTGCCCTCTAGGTACCTTTGGCAGCACRATGCATAGGCGTTCTGCAGCTGAAAGAGCCTGACATACTGAAAACAGATAGTGGATATCACATTTCACTCAGTTTTAGTAGTAGTGGGTAGGAATATGATAATCAGTCCAGAGTGTTTAATGTGTATGTGATTTAACGTCTAGCCTTTTTAGATTAATTAAATGTGGAAAGGATGAAATCTTCTTTCTTCCWTGGCTTCCTAAGTAGCAGCAGTTCACTCTAAATTAATGCCCTGTTATCTATTTTAATTTCACCCTTATTTCCACTTCATGTTTGGCACTTCATATATGCTTCTTGTCTCCCTCATTGCTCACTCAGACARGGAGGATGTCTATTTAAGAGACAGCTTTGCTTACCTGGTGATTCCCTCAAAAGGCAAAGCTGTATTTGGTTCTGACAGACAGAATTTATACTTTTAAAAACATTTTACTGAGTTACATTTTCACTTGGGCAGAGAAGGCTCACAGCTGTAAAAAGCAGAAAAGAGTTTAACTATTGAAGTTTGTGTTTAAAAAAATAGTAAGTTTTATGAGTTATAAAATGATTAAATTTTGCAATAAAAACAGGCACACAAAAAGATAAAAATTGTTTGTGTTAGTGCTGAAAAATCATTTGTTATTAAATTAGGCTTTCATTGAAAACACAAAATCACATTGTCTTCTAATCTTTCTGGGCATATTTCTGTATAAATATATAAAGYAGTCTAACATGTTTCTTACGGTGCCTGACATTTGCTTTAGGAAAGTACTGAAATTGAGTGGGGAGACTCAGGGCTTTTTAGCAGGTCAGGTTCAGATCAGAACAAATCATAGCATCTGGTGTACTGTGACTAAGAATCAATCAAATTGCTCTGATTCATCTTCTGCTCCTTTATTTTGCTTTTGAGTTATATGGGAGAGAGTTCAGCTAGGATATGTCCCTGTCATTAATACAACTTGCTGCCTGTAGCTGGTTTGTAATTATATCATAGCAATGGTAACTAAAGCAGACCATAGCAGACAGAGGAGAAAAAATCAAACAAAAAMCCCTGTAAATAACTACACTTGCTCTGACTGTTTTAAATTGAAACAATTTTAACTTTTGTACTGGAAAAAATGATGTATTAAGAGATCAGTCAGGAGATAGCTTTATGACTACAAATGCAGGTGTATCAGCAGTAGCAATGCTATCCAAGGACTTTGCTATAAACTCTCAGACATTTATGTGAAGTCATTGGTGTTGATGAGGAGAAAAGTAATAAAATGTTTTGATGCATGATGTGAAAGCTGCAAAGAATTTACATTCTTAAAAAAAAAAAATAAAAATCTGACAACAGTTTTTGTCCTTTTCCTGTATAGGTACCGATTACACCATTTCCTTGGTGAAGGTTGTTCAGCAGTGGTGACATCTTCCAACTGACCACTCTGCAAATTGTTATCTCTGGACTTCCAGCTGACACCCTGCCGGAGGCTAGAGCTTCTGAGAGCTACTGAGACAACTGGAATTGTGCCCTCTTTGGTCAAGGTTTTTTCTTTTGCCAAGGAAAAAAAAAAAAAAATGAAGTTGGGCAAAGTGGAGTTCTGCCATTTTCTTCAGATTCTAGCTCTTCTCCTGTGTCTTTCTGGGATGAATCAAGCAGAGCTCACAAGGTCCAGGTCAAAGCCCTATTTTCAATCAGGGAGGACGAGAACCAAACGCAGCTGGGTGTGGAATCAATTCTTTGTGCTGGAAGAATACATGGGTACAGACCCACTCTATGTAGGAAAGGTAGGGGATTTAAATAAATTTTGGAGGGTGCAGACGCTTGCTTTTTGATGTGTTTATATGGTGCAGCCTGGTTGACTTAAGTGGACAAAGTTTCCTAGTTTGAAAAAGAGAAAAACTTTAATACTTCAGAACAGCAACACATTGCATTCTTGTAAGAATACAAGATTCCTGTTACAATTTTCTTTAAGAGCTCTACATATTAGCACTGCTTGTTTAACAGAGTGCAGTAATGAAAGTGTTTTGCCACCACTGATGGAAAGAAAATATTTATTACTATAATATATTTTAAAATAGAGGAAAATAATGATGAATTTTCTTTTTTACGAATTATCAGCTAGTCCCAGGGAAAAAAAAATAAAAAAGTTCTATATTATGTTGTTTGCTCCCTAAAACTCAGCAGTACTTAGGGCAAGAGAGAAAGAATCAGGCGTCTGTGGGTGTGACAAGTGAAAAGGAGGGCACGTCTGTGTCACTGCTGCTCTTTGACATTGCCTGGCTGGCAGATTGGCACCTTGGGGGCCTCGCTGTCCTCCCTGCACAGCACAGCACAGCCTTGTGGCTTTACCTCGCCTGTGACGGGCACGGCTCCAGTACAGAGCCAGCCCTTTTACACCAGGGCATCCCAAATGGTTCGTTCTGAGCGCCGCYGCTGCACATGGAGCGCACGGAGCGCAGCTGTGGATCCAGGATTTAGCTCATTTACTGCCTTGTGCTAGTGGGTAATGTGCTGCCTTCAGCAATTATGAAGGGAAAAAAACGCTCACAAAACAAAACCCCCTCTTGTGTTTCTCTGTAACATTTATGTGTAATCATCTTAGTGAAAGGAAAACCCATTTTCTCGGTAATATCAGAATCAATAAATAGAGTTTCTCATTAAAATACAGCAAATGCATAGAAAACAAGGGAGTGACAGCTTTTGGCACAACAACATGCTTACAGAAAAAGAAATGAAGTAATCTGAAATCCACTGCTTCAAATATACCAGTGCAATGAATTTCAGCTTACTTAATTCATCCTACTGAGACAAAACCTTGATGTTTGTGTTAATACAGTTAAGCACTTAGAATTTAATCATGCCAGCTAAATAACCAAGTTAAATAAGGAACTGCTTTCATGATTGCTGCTATGGTGGTGTTTAGGTKCTCTTCTGTGTTGGAGCTGGTACTTTGCATAATTGAGCCCTTAAGAAAGGGTGTGCTAGAGTCAGAAATGTCATCTTGTATTACAGTGGTCTTGAAAGTTTTGGTAAAGTTTTAGGTAATGTAACAGAATCYATTCTCATGCCACACAGCTACTGGTTGTCTGTAAGACTGTGTCTTTTTAGGCAAATTTGTTCCCAGGTTGGAGTTTCTCTTGTGCCTCTGGAAATGGCCTATTTGGCATTCTTTCCCACTGATAAAAAAAGAAGTGTGGCTTGCAAATTTGAATTTCTCTCCTGGAAARGAAGCCTCTTGAAATACTCGAGTGAAGACTAGTTTTGATCTGTAGTAATTCTCATATTCAGTCGACTGCTATACTATGGCCAAAAATGCTGTGGTAGCGCTATAGTACATGGTATTTGCATGTATGTGGTTATTTTTAGCTTCACAGTCTGCTCTTTCCTGTCTTTTACAAGAGTCCTAGCATTCACAAGCAGATAACTTACAAAATGCAACCTTTTTTTATTTTCTGAAACAGTCTGTGCCCAGCCTGCCTTTGTATCAGCTGTATGAATTGTTGGCTCAGGAATTTGTACCAGCAATCCATTTTGTAGGAAAAGCAGATAAAAATTTTCACTCWCAAAAGGGAGCCCATCCTCCTGGAAACAGAGCCCTTGCTGAGCATCTTGTAAGATAAGACGTGCCCAGTTCCTAACCTTCTCACTGGAGAGGCTTTTCACTGTGTGGCTCCTAAGGCGCAATCATGACCGAAGCTGCATTCCCACGCAGGGGAGCAAAAAGGTGAAGAAGTGATTTTCATTCTGTGTCTTAACATATTATGTGTAGCACCACTCTGAAGTGAGCAGCAGTCACCCTCCTCCCCCTCTTCTTCCCTCAGAAACATTGCTGTTCTTGTTTCAAATCCTTTGCTGGCAGGTAGAGACAGAGACGACTGAGATTTGGATAGGAAGGCTGGATTTTTTCCCTCTTTTTTCTTTTTTTTTTTTTTTTTTTTTTTTTTTTTTTGGTTAGGAAGGTACAGCAAGCAAAAAGCTGGCATAGCTCACTTTTCTCATCAAATGAAGTGGAAGCAGCAACCAGACTCTGCAGAGTGCTTTGCTTCTGGGAGGCCGGTCRTGCTCTGCCTTACACTCAGGATGCCAATCTAACTGCACATCCAGGAGGGAGGGACCTTCCTCCAGCTTTTAAGGGCTGRGAGTTAAAAAGGCTTCAGAAACACTCAAGCAAATGGAGCTGCAATGGGGAATASTGTCTCCCCGYCACTGTTCAATTTTACAAAGCCCTAGGCAATTCTGGTTGCAAGGCAGCATTTGGGGGATGTTAGGGTTACATGGCAAATCATTCAAGAGTCATGAAATACCARTGTTCATTCCATGTTCAGCACTGACTCAATCCTCCTGGGTGTCTGCATTGTGACACTTCAATTATATGATCATGCAGGGTAAAATCCTATTCCTTGTAAATAATGTAGCAGGACTCCTATTCACCTCAGTAAAACAAGACTTTCCCTTAATTTTTCCGTTTTTTCATGTTTGTTTAACAAGGTTTCAGATCTACACCTGACGTATACTACAGCCTTCCTCCTGGACATCCTTTCTTTTTTTTTTTCCCCTAAATGCATATTCACTTTTTTTTCTTTTGGTAGCAAACCCTGTTTCCCATGTGACTCTAGAGAAACCTCGTTTCATTAGTTTTAGTCTAATAGGGGTCAGAGGTGACAGAAGTTTTGTGCTTTTTTTTATTCTCTCCTTTTTTTAAATGTAGGTCTTTCCTCTCTATGGTATGAATTTTAATCATCTTGGATGGAATTCTGAGCACCTCTTGGGAGGTGCTTAACATGTAATCAGATTGTGGACTGAACCATATACAATTGCTTTCTGTCGGTCAGCGCAGCATATGTTATGTTCACTTGAAGGGCTGAAGCATTTAACTGTTTAACCCATTAAACTGTTTGGATAGGCACTTCTCTTCCAGACATGCCATGCAGGAGATGAGGCAGTTAACGTGATGCTAATTGAGCTAGAAGCATTGTTGGCTTCTGTTTTCTGGAAAATGTTTACTATTGCTCGGTTATATGTTTTTTGTGAAATGCCTTACTCTGTATTTTCCATATAAATGATGTTAATGGGATCTATTAGGGCACAAAAAAATAATAGTATAGAGCAATTTTAAATAATTCAAAACATAAACACCTAAAATTAGGAAAAATTGTATGCTATTATGTTGAATATTTGAAAAGCTGTATATGGTCCTGTAATTGAAGTTTCCATGGGTACACGTAGGCAAAAAGGAGAGCAGTTAAAGCAGAAAGTGTTGATGATAGTTGTTTTGTTTTCTTACATAACAGACATACAACAGGCATTTTATTACATATCAAACATCCAGGGTTTGAGGTTTTTTTGGTGTGGTGGTTTGGGGTTTTTAAAAATTATTATTTCTTCTAATGTCTTCTACTGCAAGAGTGTCAGTGTTGTGAAAAGCATTACAATGACACAAAATCTCTGCCAGTTATACTTTCATTTTTCTTATGAAAAAGTTAAAATAAAACCAAAAAAGCCAAAACAACCAAACAAAAGAAGGCACAAATAAATGTGAAGAATTGAAAGAAGTTTGTGAACTCCATGTAATGCTGATTGATGGACAGCTTCACTGTTTTCTTTTGGATCTAAACCAACTTTCCTTTTCCAATGGCTCTAAATTTAGGTATAGTTACAGGGCAGTTTCAAGCTTTTTGCTGAGTTGAACTCTCCTTTTCCCTTGAGATCTCACTAACATGTGAAGGACTGAAAATAAAAGACAGAGATTTTGCCTGAGCACAAACCCCAAAAGCTCATATGTAACTTTGAGAGGCTCACTGGTAATTCACAGAAATAACACCTGGAACTCATAAGATGCCCTGAATGTTGTTTTTATTTATAATATATGAGAAAGTAAAGCACAAATCCTAACCTGCATTTTCTAGATTGTAAAATCAAGAAAAAAGGTTAAATGAGTGAACTGAGAGCATATAGTTTCCTAGAGCTCACAGTCATTGCCTTCCAGTTCAATTTTACCTGCCTCTTTGCTTTTCTTCTGAGTGCTTTAAGGTAAATAAACTTGTTGGATTCAATTTTCAAACATGGACAAAAGTGCATAAAAGCTAATATTTGCATTATTATTTCCTGGAGTAGTACAGAATGAGGAAAACATGAAAAAAAATGCAGTGAACTTAAACTTTTCTTATAAAATTAGGTCATTTTAGAGAGGAATTGCAGGTTTTACAAGTTTTAAGAGAACTTACAGGCAGGGTGGGGAAAAGTTTTTTAAAGCAGCAAAATAACAAGAAGTGTATGTTATTATTAGCACAGAGAGTGGGTAGTATTTTTTTTTCTTTTTTTCAGTCTCCTCATTTTGGAGGGAAGGAGGCTGGATAGGGGAATTGCTGGGGTTTTCAGTTAATGTTTTTGTTTTTCAGAGGTGTTACTGAATGTGTCAAAGAGGTGACAGAATTATTCACATGCTATATTTATCTGTGGTGTGACCTTGTGTCAAGCCATAGAGATGCAGTCAGCAGCAGGGCTCTMTTCGTGGAATCACAGCCTGACAATTTCAGATGTGGCTGATGAATTTCGACTGAGTTGGATAATGAGTGTCTTTGCTAAAATACTTTAGGGCAGTGARCACTGTGGAAGTGCTGGTCACTCAGTCAAACTCAGACTGAACTGTGGGAATATTACTGACATCTTGGGAAATGGAGAGGACATGGGGTGTTGTTATAAAGGCTAAATATAGGTAAAGAGGACTGGGCCACCTTACTGGCACATAGTRAGGAAGGAGTTGAGTCAGATGCAATTCCCTGAAGGGATCTGACCCTTCTGCCACTTCTAGAGGCACCCACAAGGACTAGGGCTCTCTGCTCAGCTTTATTCTGTTTTTTGGGTTTTTTTTTTTCTTTCAAGCATCCTGTGAGCATCCTGCTGGAAGGTTCATGTCTGCTCTGGAAGCAAGCTGTTGGCTGAGAGTACTCACAGCTCTGCAGTTTTTTTCTTTTTTTCCTTTTKCCACTCCAAGTAGTTTTAGGGGAAAAAAAATCAAACAAACCAAACTCAGAGCAACTATTTTTCATCTGTCTTTGTGGCTTCTATGTGGAAAACAAAGACAGCATAATAATTCAGAAAGAAACTTCTCCTTTGTTACATTTTTTCTCCTTTTCTATTTGTGTTCTTTACTTTTATCATAATCTTTGAGGCACTGTTGTTTTATATACTCCCAAAAGACCATTTATGAAAGGGAAAAAGCACATCTATATTTCTGATATTTATCCGTCTCAGGAACTCTTTGCTTTTCTGTGCTATGAAAATTGATAATAGTTGACCTTTTAAGTAAAATGGGGCATGCCATTTCTGTCAAATATTTTCCTGCCACAAGTGCTGCAAATGAAACAAGTGAACAGACAAAATAGTTAAGTCCTGCTTATTTGTTTTATAGATTAAATAGGTCTTGGGGAAGTGATGCTTCAATTGTACTGCAGAGGTATGGCTTTACCATCTCAACTTGTTCTATCCAATCCCAGTGTCACACATCTTCCTTCACTGGATGGTCACAGTGGGCTTTGTGTTATTCCATGCTATACTTTATGTGGATTACCCCAAATGACTGAGAGCTGACTGAAAATCCAAATATTTCCTTCTTAGCATGCAGGGCTAAAGTGTCTCTGGGGAGAATGGTGAGATTAAGGCACACAGGAAGAATTATCCGAAAGGATAACCTAAAATCTACTGCATTTTCCTGGTTGATTTCATCAGCCTGCACAGCTACAGTGCAATTTCCTCTTTCCCTCTTTACAGGAAGTCCTCTGCTCACATAGCTGAATGGATACAGGAGGAGGTTTTATACCAGAGATTTAAAGTGATGACAATTTCACATGCCCAGGCACTAAAAGACAATTTGTGTGTAATTTCATTATTACAAGTGATAATAGAGTTGAGAGACTTACGGTTGGATACTGAAGTAGAGCATGTAGCTATTTGATCTCTTAGTATAATATAGAACATTGATCCTTAACATGTGCCATTACAGAAGAGGAAGGTTAGTGATGACAACATCGGTAAATTAAGCAGCCCTCACGGCAGTTTTTCATTCAATGGCACAGCCGTGCTATTTATGTAATCCTGTTATACCACTTCTGTATTTCAGCTGACTGAGAGGCTCTACCTGCAGTGCTCTGTGCTGAGTGTCTTTTGGGCATTACTTAAAACTATATTTTATGAGTCTCTGACAAAATAGAAAAGCAAGACTAAAAGCTAATTTTGCAATTATATGTAGATGAGAGGCTCCTGTATGCTTGGCTGGTTAACAGAAAATGCCTTATTTTCAGGAGAGCATGAGATTTACMGTTCTGATGTCAGTCAAGCTGATGCTGCTTCAGCTGACATTTTTAGTGTTCTGACATTCCTTCTCCTTTTCATCTTCTGAGGTTTGCCTTGGTCCCTTAGTTCTTGCTGTTGGCTGTTATTTGACATCCAGTTTTACTTCCATCCCCTAGACTCACAGTAATGTGTTAACAACATTGGAATTACAGCACTGTGAAATTATGGCTATCAGGAGCTTTGAGTATTTGCATTATTCTACGGCCAAGGAAGCTCATTCATGAATTATTTTGCTAGGTAAAATGCAAGCAAATGCAACCCCTGCTCTGATGCTGTGGTCTTATTAGGCAAGAAACAACAGCAGACTAAGAAGCAAAGACAAAATTCAGAGAAACACAGCGTTAGTCAACATCTGAAAATAACTTGAGAACAGTGGGTCATTAGTGTTGCTCSCTATGAAGAGAGAATATTACTTTTTCTGAAATGAGAATTATGTAACATTTTAAAACATTATGAAAATATAATAGAGGTTCTTCCCTGACTTTACTTACCATCTTTATAGATGACAAGCTGGTTGAAACTCTGAAATGCAGACCTATTTAATATCTATGATAGTACCAGACTACATCTCCTTTCAGACCAGTTAAGATAAAAGATGTTTTCCAGTTCCTTTCAAAGTATCAGACTGCGTATGTTTTAAAGTTTTACATCTTGTAGCCTGCTGTCACACTACGTTTTTCATGTTGCACATCTTCTGTTAGCCATAAATGTCTGTCTCATTGGGTATTCATTTCATGTATTAAGTATTTTCCATGTGTCACAGTCTAAAAGTGCTGTCAGGACGGTTGCTGCCTTGTCATAATTCTTTTTGCTGAATTTCTTCTTTGCTCCACATTTGTTTTTAAATATTATACTACATTTCTTAAATTCCTCTTCCTTTTCTCTTTCAGTAATCATTTAATAAAATAGCACCTGGGCACATACATGCTAACTTTAACCAGTTAAAGGGAGGACCTTGGACAACATATTAAAGATCTGGGAAAAAAAAAATCCGGGAATGGTTCCTTTGTGTGCAATAAGCTGGCTTTTACATAAATATACTGGCAATAAGCACTGGAAAATCTCTTCAGTATAATCTTTTTCTCTCAGCATTATGCATTTCCTTGGGAGAGATAGCTGAGCTAAGTGCTAATGGTGGAACTGCTGAGAGAAGAAAGATGTTAATTCACTAGGTTCTTTTAGAATAACTATTAGCTTCCTTACTCTACCAACAYCTTCTCTGTCACTTTTGCACTGGAAGAGACACTTACTGTCATGCAAATTAGAGACAAGTAGCTCTTAGAAAAGGCWGTGGAGTGTGTGCTCTAAGAGAACTCTGATTCTGCCCCAGCTGTCCAAACCATGGTCAAGGTATGAGTATCAGTCTGTACCAAGAGCAGAAGTTTGAGGATGTCATAATGCTTAATCTCTCATAACATCAGGGTTATAAGAAGGAGGATTAACCATTTAAAAATAGGGAGGGGGGTTGTTTACTTGACATGAATAAAGGTTGTGACCACCTAACTATATGTCACTTGAATTCAATGAATGGGAGCCCTCTTAACCTTCCCAGGCAAATGTAAACTCAGCCAATAAAGAAGCTCATTGTGAAAAGACACTGATCACCAAAATCAATAAATAGCTTCATAAAATTGAAGAAYATATTTAGGATTGTTTTTTGGAGATATTCTTGAAAAAAAAAAACCCAAAAACCTACTACCATTAATAGTTCTGTCAATGTACAAATATTTGCTGATGCTACAACCCAGTGTTGTTGCAAAATTAACATTTTTATTTATGTAGGTGTAAGGCACATAGTATGGWAATAGCACTCTACAAGTCATAAACATAGCAAAGAATAAATGTTATTTTTTTTCTTTCAGATAAATAGAAATACCAAGACAAATATAGCTCTTTTGCATAGAGCAGTTCATGTGCAATTACTCATGTACCAGAAAACACAAAATGTGCCTTATTGACTTAGTCTCAAGCTTTTTCAGAATTCTCCCTGGGGAGAATTAATTCTAAATATTCAAGAAAAAGGCACAAAGTTCCTAAATATGCTTTGATTATTAAGTAATGCTGTTCATGGATGAACCGAAGATTTAGTCCAGAATCTTCAGATCAGTTTTATTGACCCTAGGAGACCATTTGAGAATATTAATGTTGCAATCTAATTATCTGGTCATTTCAAAATTGAATTATTTATTGATATTATAGKTTAGTAAAAGAGGTATACTGTGGACTGACTTGCAACAGATACCAACATATTCCAGGTTTTAACAGTGAAGAAATAGTGCGTTCCTTTCATTTAGTGTTCTAATATTCCTAAAGCATTGAAGGTTTGCATTGTGGCATTTCATGGGGGTGAAATGTTGTATGCTAAGGACAACTAAGGACAGTCTGACATAATGTTCTGCCTACATCACAGGAGATTCTTAGGCCCTCTCTGCGTAGAAAGAAAGAAATTTMATGTCATTTTCCAGGTGACATAAGGAGATTTTGCTGCATGAATTCCATAAAATGTTCCCAGAGTCATACTGTCTCATTTGGTTTTTCTGTTTCTGTAAATCGTGAGAAACTACCTTAAGGATTGCAGAGACATGTCATTCTGTTGCTGTGGAGTATGTGTGAGAAGAATTGAACCCAAAAAGTTATTTTTCATTTGAAAYGCTTCCAAAATATGAAAAATCTGGTACTTGGATGGTACGTGTGTAGGGATGATAAGCTGCTTAGACACTTCAAACTGAGGTAACAAATTGTAATCCTGCTGACTAGGCGATCAGGCAATTCATTTGCCTTACAAGGTAGGCAGGTGCTGTATTAGGCAAAGTTTAGCTTGTTAYCCTGTAACAATGAAAAGTTTTCAGACACAGCTGGCAAAAGCAGATGGTCATTTCTTAAGTTTCCATAATCATGRTATAAACGTAATGCAATAAATTAGCAAAATACTTAACTTGTCTTCCTTACACAATTTATACATATTATATGGGCAGAGTAGTCATTTGGAAAAGTGCTTGGCATATTTTTATGTTTCTTTTTTAACTTGCAGGGCTGTAATGCTACGTAGTCTGTATATTAAGAACTGTTTAAATAATTCCACTTGCTCCTGCATGTTCGTAATCTTCATGCATATGTAGACTGTTATCCTCCCCAACCATCTTTCACCCTTTACCACTTTACTGTTGTTTAGCCAAGCAACATTTTTAAAAGGTTTTTCTTTGGTGTCAGCGYTGTACTCTTGTGTTCATCCATACTGCTCTTTCATTCATGCCTCCTTTTGTGAATCTTCTTGACAGTGGAAAGCCATGAACAAAAGCACTCTATTATACCTTCATCTAAACAGGAAATAAGTCAAGTGAAACTGTTACTTCCTTTCTCATTGTAAGATTCAAATTGCACTATTCAGGTTTGCTTCTTTCTTTGCAAGTCCATGTCCACTACCTCGTTGAGTATGTCAAAGCTTTATTGCTTTTCTGG
>NW_026623455.1:710209-745726 GCF_030028575.1 Malurus melanocephalus
TTTTTTTTTTTTTTTTTCTTTATGCTGAATCAAGTATATACTACTGAGTGAGTATCAGTCTCAAAGCAAAGGAAATATTAGTTGTTTGTAAAGTTCATTCAATTTATTTGACTGGCAAACCAAGTGAAGCCATGCCAAAGAAGGTTTTATGGAGAAAACAGGAAGGAATTAGAATGATAGCAGTGATGAAACATATGCATAAATGTGTCYATGGGTATATAGGTCTAGGAAACAATGGAGGGATATTGAGGAATAATTCTTGCTTGTATTGATACATTTATTCAATTCAGATTTATCTTAACATTCAAAGAAAATATAAAAAATTGTAGTATTGGTGATTTTAGTATGGGAAAACAGAGACTGAAAAAGTTAAAGAGAAGAAAATGTATCCTAAAGAATAAGTATGGGAAGGGAAGGATCATGATGAAGAATTTTGCTGTGTTTTTCTCACTCTGGAGCCTCATGCAAAACTGAAAACAACATAGCAAAACAATCAATGAAAATATAGGTTAAGGTATAACAATCTTATCACAGAATGGGTCAGGTTGGAAGGGACCACAATGGATTATCTGATCCAACCTCCCTGCCCAAGCAGGGTCATCCTAGAGTACATGGCACAGGATTGAGTCAGSTCTTGAATATTTTCAGTTGATGGAGACTCCACAACTTTTCTGGGCAGCCTGTTCCAGTGTGTGGTCACCTTCACAATAAAAATATTCTTCTTTGTGTTTGGGTGGAGCTTCCTGTGCATCAGTCTCAGCCCATTGCCTCTTGTTCCATTGCTCGGTACTACAATGAAGAGTTTGACTCCATCCTCTCAGCACCCTCCCTTCAGACACTTAGAGAGTTTGGGGAGGTCCCCTTTCAGTCATCTCTTCTCGAGGTTTAATAGACCCAGCTCCCTTAGCCGGTCCTTGTAAGAGAGATTCTCCAGTCCCCTCCTTATCTTTGTTGTCTTCTCTTGAACCTTTTCCAGGAGCTCCATGGAGTTCCCCAAGCTCTCTCTTGTACTGAGGAGCCCAGAACTGGACACAGCATTCCACASTGATGTGATTTCTCCTGGACTAAGTATTAATCACCTCCCCTGAACTCTCTGGCAATGCTCTCCCTAATGCACCCCAGGGTCCCACTGGCCTTCTTGGCCCCAAGAGCAGGCTGGTCCATGGACAGCTTGTTGTCCACCAGGACCCCCGGGTCCTTCTCCACAGAGCTGTTTTCCATCTGGTCACTCCTGATCTGTCCCAAGTCCATGGGGTTATTCTTCCCCAGGTGCAGGACCCTGAACTTGCCTTTGTTGAATTTTGGACAGTTCTCTGCCCACCTTTCCAACCTGTCAAGGTCCCTTGAAATGGCTGCAAAGCCTTCTGAGATGATGACCACTTCTCCTAGCTTTGTGTCAGCAGGGAACTGGCTGAGGAGRCATCTGCCCCTTCATCCAAGTCATTGATGAATAAGTTAAATACTGGGCCCAGTGCTGMACCTTGGGGGACACCACTAATGACAGGTCTCCTACCTGCCCTGTGCCACTGACTATAACCTCAATAGCTGTGCTCAGACAACTCACAATCCACCTCACTGCCCTCATTCAACTCATACTTCCTGAATTTTCACATTAAGATATTTTGAGAGACAGTGTTGAAAGCCTTGCTGAAGGCAAAATAGAAAATATCTATTGCTGCCATCAAATACAGGCTGTTGTTTCATGGTGGAAGGCAATCAGGTTTGTCCAGTGTGATTTACCTTTAGTGGATCCACGCTGACTGCTCCTGATCACCTCCTTGTCATCCACATGGATAGAGATGGTCTTCAGAGTGAGGCCAGGGCTTGAGGTGAGCCTCTTCTTGAGTACAGGTCTTGATCCCCCACACTCTTTGCTGCAGAAGCTGTATGAATCCATGTGGGTCACACATGGGTTTAGGGTTCTAGAAAGGATTCCTGACTTGGTTATGTTAGCACAGATGGAACAGGAGGGCAGGTAGCCAGAGATCCAGTAACATCCAGGTTTGAGAAATGTGCAGGGGAGTAGTTCTGTTAAGTAACAGATGCATTTGAAAGAGATAAAAAGGTAAGAAAAGTTCATTTTCATCGAAAGAGGAAAATGCCATGTGCAGCAAGGTAATCTGTGACGAGAGATATCAAAAGCAAATGGCACCAAGACAAAAACTAGTAGAACTAGGTTTGATGCTTCTTTAATGGGAATAWGGAAGCAATGGATAGAAAATGAAAGATGTAAATATTTCTTATGAAACATTACTGGGGACGACTATAGAATTTGGAATTTCTTCAAACAAAGCCTAAAACATGACCAGCAGAATGCCAAACAGCACAGGACAAGACAGAATAGCATTCCATACATAGGGGTTCCAAGAATTACTGGCTCAAGACAAAGCATGGACAAATAAAATAACAAAGTGAAGATCTGGAAAAGTCCAAGCAAATCTGAGCTCTCAGCAGATGGATGGAAGGATGCAAATATATGCAGCTGTCAGGAAAGTAACTGGACCATGTCCAGACTGTTTCCAAATTAAGASCCAAAAATCAAAACGATGAATTCTCTGGTCTACTACTAAAGAAGGCAGCTTGCACCTTACAAAGCACATTTTTCTTGGGAGTTAAAGGGATGAAATAGTGACACCCATGGTTTTCAGAACCTTGGTAGACACCTTTCYTTCTAGACTGGTATTTTGACATTGATCATTTCATGTAACTGTATTTCCTCCCATCTGTTTGCAGGCTGCATGAGAATTTTTTTGTGCAGACTAATTTCAATGTCCTGTCAAAATTAGAAGTTGTTCCATAATGTGTAAGTCGCAGTGTCACATTCAACAATTTCTATTCATCTATTATTTTAGTAAGTAGAGATGAGTAGAAGATGATGGTCCATTCTGCTAGTGTGATGGCAAAATTATCTTTCTGGATTTTTTTTTTTTTTTTTTTTTTTTTTTTTTTTTTTTTTTTTTTTTTTTTTGCCAATTTTATTTCTGGTAGCACGGAGTGAAGTCAATGACTGTTTTTTGTGGGGGATGACACAGACTGAGGGCCCAGGTGCTTTGTCAGGCTTCCAAAATACCTGCCAAGCAGAAAATGAGACTGTGAAGAAGATTTAGAGATTGAGATGTCCACCTTAATTACAGATCCTTCTGATACTTTTAAAGAAAAATGGTCTCTGTCTGCATACTATATTAAAAATGGAAGATATTTGCCTTTGCTTCTGAAATTACACWATCATCTGTGTTTTAGATAGTGATCCACCTCACAGTTCTTACCCTTGGATGCATTCTTTGTACTATATTWAAACTGTAAATATAATTTTGGAGCTCAATTTGGGGCTGTAGCAGGATGTACAAACAATTTGTGTCTCAGATTAAATTTTTTTAAAATTACTTTGTCAAATAATTAGGAAGATAAAGGGGAGACATGTTGCAGCTTCACTATTAAGTTTATTGCAGTGAGCAAAATGATCTGCAATATCACAATTTTTCCTAGAGTCAAACATTACTGTACTTGTAAATAACCTTTACTAATAACAGAACTTTGACAGAATTTAGAGAGTGCCATTGTAGAGAGTCATGGAGTGAAAACTTTTTTCTTTCTTCCATAATAACWTCCATCAGTTGAAAATATTGATACATGGGAGGAGAAATATTACATTCAGTCTATTCTCAAAATCAAAGTACATCTTTGGTTTGTCTAATGGCAACAGAAGAACTGCAAAATAATAAAAAAAAAGGTAGATTTTCTTTAACATTAAGGCACAATTTAATAATGTTTGGCAGAAAATAACATTACTTCAGGAATATGTGGAGAATGACTCTTATCTTACCGTTCAAAACATTTATAAAGTATGTCTTGAAAATCAATAGATCCTCCCTGGTGTTCTTCTGTAAGTTTGGGCTCAACAAAAACATTCGATACCATAAAACTTTTTATCTCAATATTGAAATACCTTCAGGGCAAAGCATCAGAAGAAGTAGCAGGTTGTCACATGGGAAAGACTGCTCAGGGAAGTGAGACTTCACGTCAGCTTAGAAACTCTGGGTGTCTTCACTAAAAACAATATGATAGTTTAATACATGTCTGATTGTTTGCAGACTAGCAGAAAATTTGCTCCTAAAAGTTACTGTATAAAATTATACTGTGTTACTCAGTGGATGAATCCTAYGTGTGAGTCACACCTGCCTGTTCTGGTGATAATTTTTTCCTCCTTATTATTGTAATTAGTCCTGCTGAGCCAACACAGCTGAGAAACAGCAAAACTGAGTGTCATCCCCAGACTTGTTTGTTATGTTCCACTGACTTACACCTGCAAAACCCTGTTGTAAGCTGTGGGACCCTACATATTTAAAATGAGAACAGATTCTGAAGATAGCAGGGGTTTTACTTCCTTGTGTAACCTGAGGCAAAAGACTCCTCCAAAACTGCARCATGAACAGCTGATATATGACTTGKCCACTGAGTCTGAAATTCAAGTCAAAGAAAGGAGTTGCTAGTTTTATATTACCACTTTTCGTTGTGCCGCATGCTAGTAGAAAGTCCTTTTACTGTCCCTGTGTATTTTTTATGACTAAATTGGCTTAGTTGGTTAATTCACTTTGTTCTTTCCCAGTTAACATTGAATTCACTAGATTTGCTGTTGCACAACCACCATGCTTCCACTTGTACCACTATTTTTGTCTACATATGGACACAAAAGCGTGGTTTTATAAGTGAACTGGCATGTCTTAACTTTGACAAAAGTTATTACAGAATTTTGTAAYGTATTCTGATTCCTTTGCTCTCTTATATAGGCACTGATTTTACCTTCCAGCCTTCCACAAGTTTTGAAAGTGGGTGCAGAATAAACTGAAGGGTGTTCCTTATCTTGATTTGTCATGAACGTTGACCACCAGTGATTGATGGATTCTGTCAAAACATGCTTTAGAGTTTCTCATATATTCTTCACTGAAAACAAATTTWAAAAATCCCTGAGCAATCCTTTTGCCTTCTCATAAATTTTTATTGAGCAAATATGAATAGAGATTAATGGAGAGAACAAAAGTGGAAGAAGTGATGAAAAGGATGTTTGTAGGAAAAAATAAGCCAAACACAGACTCCCAGAAAAGCAGAGGTACTAYTGGACAACAGATTCAACAGGTAGGAATGTGTGGAAACAGTGTGGTTGAAGAAACACAACCTTTGAAGATGTACATAAACTAGAGACAGGGAGAATATAAATTCCATCAGTGAATCACTAGTGAGATTAGGAAGAAAAACTTCCTGTTCACTTCAGAAAGTTTGATTTTAGTGATTTAAAATATGTAGATCCTTCATTAATTTGACTAATCTGCTTGTGATTTTTCTTTGCAGAAGCTTTATTTGTGTTATTTTCACAAGGTAGCTTTCATCTATTTGTGAACAACATAACYTTTTATTGAACTGTCATTGTGTTTAAATAACAAGTTGCAGAATTTTGAAGGGAAAATATTCAACAAAATAACATGAATAAGAGATTTTTGTTTCATGTGCAGAAGCAGTCACTATTTGTAAAATATTTACTGAATTTAAAATAACATTTTCCTCTTAGAAGGTAYAAAAGTTTTGGTGCTATCTATTATTGCACAAGGCTCAGAACTTTATGAGTAGGGATATAATTAATTATATGTTTTCCCTTAAAACTGCAGGATCGTCAGCTAATAGAAATTGTACCTTCCTTTCCGTGCACAGAGCTGTGCTGATTTACACCAAGCTGTGTAGAACTTCCCTAAGGGGAGTTTGTTAAATGGAAAGATAATTTTAATGGACCACAYAGAAGGTGCAAGACAAAAGTGAAAATGCCTTGAGTATAAAGTTCTGAGCATTACTATTGGTGACAGAAGGCCTATCAATGAGACAGTAATCCTATAAAAATACAGAAAGATCAGATTGTTTGTGGAATTAGAATTGCTTTAATATGGATGCATGCAAGGGGATAGCAAAGGAGCTGGAAACTTTCCATCTGCTTTGTATACAAAGTGATTAGATCGGGATCACTTAGTCCAAGAGGATAGAAATGATGCACAATTCTGCCAGGATGAGACATGCAAATTGGATCAATTAAGCTTTGAGAGCGCTCAGACAATCTGGTRGAGAAGTTTACATGCTGTGTCAAGTGAAACTTAGCAAAGATCAGTCTTGGAATGCTGGGGGCAAGTATTATAATGATTTAAGCTCTAATCTCCAARAATAATTCATTGTTTTCAGATTTAGCTATAAAAGGGATCAGATACTATAATAAAACAATCAAATACTATAATAAAAGATCCCTTAAGGAGATGTTTGATGGCACATACAAGTATGACAGACAAATTAGCAGCAGTTTGAGTTGCAACACTTGAGGTAGATGAAAGTGAGTTCATGTGTCTGATCTTGTTTGCAGCTCTCAGGATGCACATCTATAATAACTCCTGCACCTTCATGTTCCCCACAATGCTTCAGAAGCAGGGATTGTGCTCATAAGTAACACTCTTTGCACTATTTCCATTGAACCAGAGCTCACTCAGAAGATGATCAACAAGAAAATGATCATTAGGTAAGAGTGATGTAGTTTCATCAGAGACCACTTAAGAATTTGAATTATGTACCCTTTTCAAGGCCTTTTATGGTGTCAAAAGGACATGGTATTTCAGAGAATCAGAGGTGTCTTTACTGAAATTGAAAATTCTCAATGTATGTAAAGTACTGGAACTTTCAGAAATGAGTTTAAAGGAAGACACTTAAATTTTCAGTAGAATCCAGATAGCTTACAGAATGAGGAAAAGGTCTGCACAATTTGAATTTTAATTTAGATTCAGCGTGCATACGTGACCAATGTAAATAATAGCTGCCATTTCACTTTTTTAATCAAAATTTATTTATCAATGGCASATACATTGACTATATTATCAGCATTTGATGGCAAAGACTGAGAAACCCAGTGGGAATATGTTATGGTGAAAACATGAATAGCAGATAAAAAAAAATCCTGCATTGCCATCAGCATTCTGCATGGCAAATCTCATATCCATGGATTTCTTTTTCATACAAATGAAGTTCAGTCTTAACTCMTAAATAACTCCTCACATAATTTGAAATGTCAAAATATGATTTAAGAAAGCAAGGTATAATGACTGCATAGGAATTTGATGAGATTTTCTTTGTTAAATGTTCATTGTACTCATCAGCATATAGAAAGGCACTAGGAGAGCACTGATCTTTACATAAAACTGTTAAAATCCTTCTAAGCTGGGAGGATTCACAATTAACCTAGTATTGTTCATGTTAAGGCAGTTTATATGCATTTGAAATAGGCATTATCCTCCCCCTCAAATATTTACTGAAAACAAGCAGAAAACATGGGCATTAAAAGCATTTATTTCCCAGCCCTTAATCCTATGGAGTTTTAATGCCTATCAAGATATGAATTACTATCTTGAGATCAGCCTGGTCATATCCAAAAGCCTTGAAAACCTGCAAGTTCGAATGGTTAAAAAAAAAAGAAAAAAGAAAAAAAAAAAAAAGCTAGGGAGAAATCAAATCTTTCAAAGTGTCTATTCACAAAGGATCACTTTAAATGATCTGAACAGTGTCAAGCAGACTTTCAAGTGTCCATATTTACTGTGCATACCCTGCTTCAGCTTGCTCTGAATACTGAGCAGCTACAGTGTGAATTTATGTAATGGAATCACTTAATCTTTCAATGCTGATTCTTATAATTAGGGATGTGTGAGCTGAGTTCATTAAAGCAACCTTCCTCTTTGAACAGGGGTTAAGACTTTATTTCAGAAAGCTACTTAGGCGTATGCTTTGTACCAATTTTCATGACTGTTAAGAAAGTCCTTACATGATGCWCATGGGTAAGGATGATTTCCTAGCTCAGAAAATTCTAAAATAGATTGGATGTATCACCAGGTTAAATTTCCCTAGGTTTTGAAGTGAGTTTTGAACAATGCGCTGTGAATTAACTAGCCAGTATATAYGGATGGATGGACTTGAGAAACACTTGTAGGTAAAAATCAATGCAATAAACTGTCTTCAATGAAGTACATAATAGTAGGGGAAAAAAATATTGTCCTATAGTCTACTGMAAAAAAAAAAMCAAACCCTGCATTATTTGTCATTTTGTGTTTTACCTTTATTGCAGGGTTAGAAATTGGTCATAGTAGTTAACGGAAAGCACTACAGAAATTTTAGGGTGTTTGCTCAAGTCAGACTCTAAAAGAGATTTTAAATTAAATATAAACACACTAGCAACAGTAACCYGTGTTTTATGATAATAAATTAACCAAGGGATTCTTTTGCTCTTTTTTACCTGCACTCACTTTAAGACGCAAGATAAGTGCCTACAAGAAGGTACCTAATACTCCACTATTTGGTCATGCATTGGTTTTCCATCTTAATAAAACTAAAATGCTTTACAATAGATACTCATTGCTGCACTTTTCATATGAAATAATTTAGTCATTTTTAAATGCTATAGTAAAATTTTGTGTTCAAATTCTCTGTTCTTGAYTTATTTCCTTTAAACACTGTCAGCGCTGAGCAGTTGTGACTTTCTCCACAACATGCCTTTTGAGGGACTAATTATGTTTGCTGTGGGCACTGGGTCAAAATCTTAATTTTGCACTTTAAGTCTAGGACTAGTCCTGTTGAGCTTCGTAAGATTTATGGGATTAGATTTGTGAAAGTGGTTTGGGAAATACCTGGGTGGTGTGAAATATTTTATAACATATAACCAATTTGTTCATATGGAGAACTGTCCATTTAAAGTTGACTATATATCTTTCAGGAAAGTCAGCACTGAGTATTACATTTTTCCAAACATATAAAATTTTATAAAGAAAGACAATAGGAATTTAGTTTTTAAGAAGCAAAACACAATAGTAAAAGCTGTTATCCTGGCATCTGTATTATCATATCTGTTAAGAAATTAAAATTAGTATTTAAACCAATGTGAATTCCATTCTGTTCTGACAGTTTTGTAAATATTAATTAAGAAGCCCATAACTGTTTTCAGGAAATTATAGGTTAGTGATGATGTGGACCCAGTTAACTACAATTTTTCTGTATTGCAAGTGTTTCATCATTAAAATGATCAGATTGTACTCGGTTTTGCAGTCCAGTATTTCATGAGTGTCGACAGACACATAACCCAGTTACTTACACTCCTTTACATTTACATTTTACCATTGTCTCCCAGTGTGTCAGGGTTTCAGCACTTCACACTAACACACAAGGTAAGATTACGAGTCAATCTTTAGTAGCATTAAACTTTCAAAACCAAATTAAATGTGAGGAATTGATACAACATAAAACCAAAACGAAAACAAATGAAAAAAACTCTACACCCTCTGGGTGTCTATTCCTTGGTACTAATGTTCTTTGGAAGCAGGTTCCTATGAGAAAAATCATTATCAACCAAGCAATGCTGCAAGCTATTTTGGATAGTTGAAGCAGAAAGAGGATAATCACTCTAAACTATAGATCAGTAGTTTGACAAAGAAGAGACAATATGTGARGTATAATTTCCACTCTAAAATAAATACATTCAGTATAAGTGCATATCTTATCTCAGAAAATACTTTAATACGAAATGAATTTTTGTTTGTAAATTCGGTATTATTGATATGGCAGTCAAACAAGAAGTGTGTATGATTATTTTTCCTGTGCAGCGCTGTTACAGATAATTCTTTAGATTATGGAGTTAGAGATGAAAAAAATAGATCCCATAATGTGCTCTCATTTTCCATGGTTGAAATCCTAGGCCCGAATTATTATGGCTGAGTAGAAAAAGCATTATGGGGAAACAACTTTCCAATCACCATATTTGTATTCTAACCTCTTATTTCTAATTTCTTATGTTTTCAAGAACAGATAAAAAAAAAAGCATTAATTTTGCATTATTGAAGGTATATAAATTCTGTTACTGCCTTTTTGGTTTCATTTACCCTCTTTCCCTTCATTCTGTGATATAAGGGATAGTGAATACATGCATTGTCTGGTCATAATAACTAACTAACAAAGTAACTAAAAAAAATAAGGTATACTGAAGTAATAAATAATTAATAGAAGTATATACAGTGGTATAAGAAGAGAAAATATTCATATTATATATATATATGTTTCATACAAGAAAAATACATGCTCAAGAAACAGTTGTTCACTATATGTGTGTTTATATTATCCAAGCAGAAAGGGTTTCATGTATAATGAGGAAGTAGTTTGAGAAAAAGAATGAGTGAAGTTCCTTGAAGACTTYTTTCCTGCAACCTGCTAGACATACATGAACTTTTCAAGCCCATGGACATCTGCTAGCTCAGAGATAGTCTTCCCTGAAGCATGCTGGAATATTTTGTGTTTGTTTGCCATGCTACATTTTTTAATGAACACTTTTGTAGGAGTGATATGTGGGGAATGCAGGGAGAAAGCATCCTTAACACAATTTTATTATACTGCTGAAATAGAGTGTAGTGACTTTAAGAGAATTTTGTCTTAGAGCTTCAGTGATTCTTGGCAACAAAATAAATCAAACCACTGAACCAGTAAATACATTAGTTTAGTATTTAACATCAAGTTGTATGGTGCATTATGAGTAGATATGGATCACGTGAAAATGTTGTTGGCATGTGTGGAAGGGAACTTAGACCCTTTCCCAGAGAAGTAGTAAGACCAAAAATAGAGCTAGTAAGAATAAACATTCAGGAATTTGTAAATAGAGTTTCACTCCAGTGGTATTTTCACATGATTTAATTGTTTTAGGCACTTGCATAAATGAGGTTGGAGTCATTGGTTTCTTTAATCAAAAATTAAATCTAGTTGAGTGAAAACCATCAGTTTTTGTACGGTAAATCAGATGGGAAATCCATTCTATGGCTTGGTTTGTCAATGATGCAGTTTTGTAAATGAGATACTCAGAATGAGTACTCCAAGGAATAAATACAGAGAATGGTGGAGGGGAAAAACCCACCACATCATCACCAGCAAAAAAAAAAGCCAAAAAAACCCCACGCAAAGCTGACTATTGAACAGCTCTATAAGGATTCCAATGTGTGTGTTGTTTGCAAGCAGTGTGGGTCTGTTTCCATTCTAGGAAGATGATTTCTGCAAAGTTTGAAGCCTGTGTGTGAGGGGAAAGAAGGYCTCTTTTTTCCCAGTTCCTGTTGTGAACATGTTATGTTGTCTATAGGCTCTTGGTGGTGCTACAATACAATATTGCTGTCCCCCAGCCCCCAATAAATATTATGCAATTAGTACATGGTGGTGCACACTATACAGATGGTTTTTACCTCCCAGAGCTGCCAAACTGTCTTTTTAAGATGGTGAATGACAAATAGTCATTTTGGAGAGTGACATGTCATGATGATGGCCCATTAAAACTCCTCAAGAATCCTCAGCCAGCTACATATGCCCACTCAGCCCCATCTACAGCAGCAGCTGCTGCTGAGCTCCTCCTGTAGCTGCAGCAAACTTAATGGGCTGGCTGCACAATTCCCTGTCGCCACAGGGCATTTCGTGTTCTTATTAAAACTGGGAGTGGGGAAGGCTCAGACTTGAGAATACAGCATCTGCAGAGACTGGAAAAGGACAGAAAGAGGAAAGGAACATATGTGCATGTGCACATGTGTATGTGTACATACATGCACTTAAATGTGTACATATATATATATATATATATATATATATAATCACTATCTATACAAAGAGCCATATTATGCAAGTATACACGAGGAGAGAGAACACTATATACAATATTTTGTATTATTAAGAGAAAAAAAAAATCATAAAAATGTGGCACGGATGCTCTTATCACATACAGTTTTCACTATTTCCTGTTAATCATTCAACTCACCATCCTTTAGATGACAGTATCAGTTATTCCTAGAGGAGCTTTTTATCTGAACTTTGTCTTCAACCTAGAAGCCTTGAGGGCTTACTTAGATACTAACTGGAATGTTATGAAGTGAAAGTTTTAGAATTTTAGTATTTCTAATTTGGATTTTTTTTGAACAATAACCATCAAARAAATGAAGAATTTTCACTGTTCTCTTTCCTGTTTAAGCCTCCTTTTAAAAAGGTTGGCAAAATTATTCACTTCACTTCATGTGGCTGAGGTGATAAGGTTATTATCCTCCTGGAGAACTGATCCACCACTTAAAAGCATAAAGGTTATATAAGGGCTTTCACTAAACCCTTCCACCAATATTTCTGAATGTTTTATTAGGGAAACAACACAGAGGAAGGAGGGTATAGTAAAACTTAACCTCTTATTCCAAGTTTGATGATGGGAGAGAAGAAATAAATTAATACAAATTTTAACTTTTTAAATTTCTTAGGCACAGAAACATGCATTCTGTAACAGAAAAGAATGAGTTCTGAAAACTTAAGTAACAGGGGAAATAAGGATTGTTTGGATTTTTTTTAAAGAAAAATGTCTAGYTCATTCAAAGCAAGCTGACAGTTATGCTAATCTCCCTGTCCATTAGTTATGTTTATTTTGTTTACTCCTCTGGTTTCAGGACTTTAAAATCAATGGCAATTTACATTGTAAACTCTTTTTTTTTTTTCCCCCGACCTCTAGAGTAGTCTTTTTCTTTGTATGCTTGGAGTAATAGTGTTACACACCCTCAGTAAAATGATACTTCAGATTCAAGTAATCATCTTTTTCAACTCATGTTGCATTAAGCAGAGTATGAAAAGAAGATGCTGGTAAAGCTATACAACATTGCTCTCAAGTACAAAATTCTTGCACTTCAGACCTATGCATGTTCTCATTCACTTTGGCTTTTGGTTTGTGAATATTTTCATCTTTTTTGAGTTCTTTGAATTTTTTTTTCCTCTCTTTTCTTCTAAACTTTCTTATTTATTTTGCCTCATTCCATGCTTTCCTAATAATGCCTGAATACCTTGACTGTAGATGGAGTTCTGTTCTCACTGGCTTCATATACTGTTGCCTATGAAGGTCTTGGAGGTTCAAATTACACCAAATGTCATACATTTTGACTGCAGGAGGGCTATTAAGGACAATCTGTGGGATGACAGCTGATATTCCCAAAGGGATGTGCCTTGGATTTACCTTGAATCTGAAATGCACTCGTTTGATGGGTAACTTCTGATTACCTCATCGCATTTGCGGTGATCCTGGGCAGATATTTATCTGCCTTGCGGTCATTCTTAGGACTCTAGTGTTACCTGTGGCAAAACAAAATATGATTCAGAGGCAGTCTGAGTTCAGGCAGCCTGTAAGGTCAGTGCTGAATGTGAAGAAATCTCAGAAGTGTCCTGGACCTCAGTTACCTCAGAAGCTCTTAGGTCTTTGGTCAGCTCTGAGCACTCCAGACATTGTTTTGGGTATTTTAAATCAACATAGAACAGAAGTCATGTCCAGGCTGACCAGGTTTTTAGCAACCCTGTCACAGACAGCTTGTGTTAGATAAATATAACGTGGTTGTACTGTGGTCTGCACCATGAGACCTTGTTGTATTCCCACATGACTGTCTCTGCAGTTTCCTGACAAAGAACAAGTCTGAAGGCAACAAAACAGTGCATGAAATTACCAGTACATCAACATGGTAAATTGTGTCACAGTGACACAGTTGTCTGGGCTGGTTCCCCACTATTCTGACAACACTGCTGAGACAAGGAATCTCTGGCAGCATTACAAGCATATTCCTTCTGTTCAAACTCTAATTAAAAGTGTTGGAGTTTTGGGTGCAGCCATTTATATTGACTTGATCTCTTGTCCTCAGCATTATCTGTTATGCTGAAAACACAGAATGTAGGCCAGCATATTTCTTTCTGAGCCTAGGTCTGTACTATAGTTTTACATAAATTAATAAAACCAAGAGAAAACAAAAGCCCTCCAGGAGCTCCTTTATCACTTTCTCAACATTTCTTGGAGAATAGACTTTTATAAGAAAATCATTACCTGCTGAATAATACTTTCACTGGTGCCTGGGTATGAAGTCAATTATGTGAATCACAAGCCTTTGCTGACATCAATAAAATGTTGAGGAATCTTTTCCTTTCCCACATGACTTCTGCAATGAGACTGAAAGATAAATTTTAAAAGATGTCTTAGGCTGTTGATACTGAAATATGGCTTCAGTTTACAAGAATGATAGTTTCATGGTTCCCTCTGAAAGCAATGATCCCACTAGTAACTAATGTGTTTRTGAGAGCCTTAGACATTGCAGAAATGGGGTATGTGTGCACAGTAGATCCTACTGAAATGTTAACTCCATTGTCTATGTTGAATTTTAATTAGTTATTATTTGCATTAAAATTCAAATCACCAAATCACTAACACTGAACCCTTAATTTTCCTGATAGTAGAGAAATACACTGTTATATTTGAAAAAAAAAAAAAAAAAAAAAAACCCTATAAATATNAAAAAAAAAAAAAAAGAAAAAACCCTATAAATATGTAGTACTTTATGAGTCATCACAAAGCACATACTAAAAATTATAATCTAAGGAAAAGGGGGTTTCAAAACTTTGTATGTGCAACCATAGTAAATATTGACTCAAAAAAAATCCAAGAACTGTTGTTTTAAGAACTTATCTGTTGTGATCACCAAAATTAAATAGAAATGGCCAAACTATGTCTTTGTTTCAAATCACCATTTTCTTTAATCTTTTAGAAATTGCGTGTTTAATCTTTATATACCATTTTTAAATCTTCCCAGAAAGGAAGAGGGGGAGAAGGTGTCATGAAGACAAGAGTGTCTTCTTCCCACAGTCTGTTCTTAGTTGTGCTATGATAGTAAATTGTGAATATAAAATTAGCAAGAAGATTGCTACTGTCTTGGAGATATTTTTGGKTTTTTTTTTTTTGTGGTTGTTTTTGATTCCTAGCGCTTCCTTGCTTTTTCTGAGGAGGCAGGAATAAATCTGCAGTTGTGTCAGTTCCATATCACCAATAGCAATGGACACCTGCACATGGTGTGAGGAAGAGGAAGCAGTTTTCATTCCTCTCATCCCTTCCTAGTTACTGTCATGGGGAGGAAGGAAGGACTGCAGGCAAGGCAACTCTTCCTTGAGAAAACTTGTCAGTCGTTCTGCAAAGGAGAGCACATTTTCTAGAGTCTCAGGGAGCTATGGAGMTGGATTGCATTGCAGCATCTAATGTTTTCCCTGTCCATCTCTCTCTGTCCATTGCTTCTGTGATTCTGCTGGTGTCAAAAAACCATCAGCTCCTCATGCTCTCCCTTTGATTTTCTTCTTCACCAATGATCTATAAACTCTGCAATGAATCATTAACCATGCTGGCACAGGGAGAAACAACAGCAAAGATAGAACTKTAGGTAAGAAAACAGAGAAGAGAGGCATGGGAACATTGCACCTGCTTTAAAGGAGCCTGAAGTGAAAACCAGAAAAAGAGCAAACCTCCAATTAGGACATAGAAGAGACCAGKGGTGGCCAGATAAGCTGCTTTTAATACTTTTAACAATGCAGTGCAGCATCTCTTCCTTATTGAGAAAAACACATGTCCTTCCCTATTGAAAATACTGCATTAGAATACTTTAATGGCAAGTGATACAACGTGATGTCATCTTTGGTTGTATAGATCTTAACATACAAATGTGCAATATCCAGAATGAATATTAGGAATTTTGAAAGAAATGTGATATTTARGTTTCCTTAGAATAATCACCCCCCTAAAGGTCCACATGGACATAAATGCCTTAGGGGAGACCCTACAACAAACTATATTGCTGCAGGCCCMAAAAATGTGAGAACAAAATTGGGTTTATTAAAAGAGTTAGGGTATTAACACCTTTGCTGTTAAGTGAAGCTGGCTGCTTCCTTCTCTCACACATATCTAAACAAGTATTTTCTAAAACTGAGAGCCTATGAAGAGAAAGTGAACTCTTTTTAGTTTGAGCTCAGAATCAACAGAGGACGCTTAATAAATTATCTTCTAAAAGACAAGAAAACGTTTACTTCTTAGGTGCACTGTCCCTTTCTGCCTCTACAAGGCTTGTGTGGCTTTTATTAGATCTGTCTGCTAACGTTCCTAGCACATCAAAAGTTATCCTCTCATTAAAAATGCATAATGTCTTTGCAGAGGATTGTTGCTTCCCTTTCCTGTTCTCATGTACTCTCTCTTGCACACGCAGGGATCACTCAAGACCAGAACTCTTAAAATCTTCATGTTAAATGTATGTGGAATGTAACAAAGAAGCAATAGGATTAGCACACAAGAACTGGACCATGAATCTTGTTCTGAAACTGAGGTCAATTGATAGCCAAGGCAAACTGGAGAGTCACCATCATGGATATTATGTGGAGATGACAATGGATGAAATTAATTGGAAGCAYAAAACTGTCTGTATCCTTCTTTCTGAAAACACAGGGGTTTGTTTACAATATCTATGGCAAACTRATTCTGAAGGAAAAAAATTCTGGAATGCCCTGGAATGGAATCAGATGAGATTTACCCAGAGAATCCTTGAATCCCTCTTGAAACAAGAATTTGAAACGGCCTTTGTCTTGATCCTCACTACTTCTAAAGCTGTAGCTCCCATGTGCAGCTGCAGATTGAGCTGCAGTTCTGCCTCCTACATGAATGACCCTGGAGAAAGCAGGAGTGAAAGATAAGATAGCAGATGGCACTACCATGAGAGGTTTTCTGGAGCCTTCYTGTAAATTACAATTATCCTTAGGAAAAATATAATTTTATATAATTTTTACCAAATTAATAACAAGAACAAATTTAAATCCCAGGTCTTATTACTTAATGTATTTCTTCTTTTAAAAAAGGGGCAAAAAMCCTTCAAAACAACAACAAAACCAAACAAGAAAACGTGACGACAACAAAAGAATTTGCAAAGTGTTTTTCTAGCCATCCTTTCCGACATTAAATGAAAATTGCAGTTTTCACTTCCTAGGGTATTAAGTTAAATAGCTGGAACCACAGGTAGTTTGTAGTAATATTTTGTAATAGCATAACTACATAAAACATTGATGCTTCTGCATCACTTTCTGATTAATTATATTGTATGAAACTGGAATAGAGGTGACATGAAAACTGCTCCAAACTTCTCAATATTTTCAGCAGAGTACTTTTTTTTTTGCATTGTTCTCTTGTACTGTACTTTTAAGTTATCTCAGATCTCCTCTAAAATGCATATTAAAATGTTGAAAAAAGCTCTTTATAGTGCTTTGCACTAAATTGATTGTTCTGTAGTGCCAAAGAGAAACTAAATCTTGAGCTATATCACCTTCCTGGGGTTAAGTAGGTAGAGAATGGTGCATTACTAATTTGAGCATGGGCCAGAACAGTTTTTAAATGCTTAGTAGAACAAAGTTTTAATRAAAGATGCAAAGAAGTTTGCACTTCCAGAGCCTTAACCTTGGAATAACAAAAGTCCTCACTAATCACTTTACTAATCCATGCGGTAGCAGTTTTCTTACCAAGGCATCACTCCAAAAAGTGGCTTCTGTTCAGCATTTCACTACAGGTCACCAGCCACTGTAGTGTAATCCATGAGGAGATTTATGGACCTCAAAGTGGGATTCCTTAAAGAACAATGTGTTGTTAATCAGCAAGTCACTGAGTGAGCAAATGGGAAATGCTGAAGCTACAGAATTTCWTCTTTCCCTGGGATGCGAAAACCTTGCTCAGTGCATCTTCAAGGATTTACTGGCTTCTCCCCTGAAGGTCTCTTTYTGTTTTTTCAAAACACTGATGGTTAGTTATTCAGGATAGGGCTGGATGTAAGCACAAGATAAAAGGCAGGCTGTGCAACCCTGCAGCTTGAGACCACTGTGGTTTGGTGGGCTCAGTCCATCCCCGTGGGGCAGCGCTGGCTGCTCTCAGCAATTGAGACATGGAAACTTTCCTTTCTCTGACTGAAAAGATCTATTTGTACATCTCTAACCTCCAGAAAACTGCTCTGCCTGATGAGCTGTTCCGTGTGCTGGTGTCCTCTGCTTTTCTCTCATCCAGCACATCCTTAAGTACACCACAAAAGATGGAATATCCTCTACAGGGAGAATGTGAGAGTCTCAGCCCCCACAGAAACACTAGCTAGAATAAGGTGTATGGAGAAAACAGAACCACTTAAGAAACACAAAAGCATGGAATCTTTGTATCCCATAACCCCAGTTCTCATCTTATATGGTGTTCAGCATTTCAGTCTAGACTGAAAGATCCTGGCTGTGTAGGGAAACCCACACAGTCCATCTGTAGCACTCAGGAAACTTGAGCACCCTGAAGTTGGTATTAGAGAAAGAAAAGAGGAGAGAAAGAAAAAAAAAAACCATTAAAGAAAATATGTTAGACTGATTCTTACTTRCACAGGCCACTGCTCCTCTGTAGGCAAGTCAAGTTTGAAAAAGCCTCACGAGCCCCAGCTACCAGATGTACAAGATGAACAGAGGTATGGTTTGTTCAATAAACGCCATCCATAGGAACTGAGGAATATGCAGTGCTGTGGATCTCAAAAGAGCCTGAATGTGAGATACATTTTACCCTGACCTGCTCACAGTGTCAGCACTTATTATTTCTGAGTGTGCAGAGAAGTAGGGCTTTAAATGTTCAGGGAGCTCCACCAAAGAAATCTCTGGCTTGTTTAGGTGTCTCTGGATTTAAGTAGCAGCAGAATAAGGATAAACCATATTTTGAAATAATGCAGCTAATCTGATTTAGATAGCCTAATTCTGTTTTCCTAATCCAGTCCAAAGCTCCAGATTCCATTTCTGTCTTAAAAGAGTGCACTGTAATTGCATAAATATGAGATATCCAAGCAGTGTAWGTGAAATAATGTGTAAGAAACTGGCAGCTTTTTATCCAGCTGAAAAATTCAAAACTGAGCATGAATACTTCCCTGCTGAAATAGGAAAAGGTTTTGCAGCTGTGTTAAGTTACGCCCAAGATAACAATTTTCTGCATGTATTATGGAAGTGAGTATTCTCACTGTGATACTCCTAACAGAGAGGAAAAAAAGTTATTGATGGAAATTGTGTTGATGAGGATAATGATGACATAAGTGTTATGTCCAAACTCAAGATGACATGGAATTAGGACAGGTACAAAGAAGATATGAGATAGGAAAATCTAAGCAGATTTAACACTGCTTTCRGCTATTTGCAAGTATTAACCCACTTTTAACAAGCAAGAAAGTACTTTAAATTTTACTGACATTCTTTTCACTTGTAAAATGTTAAATATATCATACATGCGTGTTACTATAACAGGATATCTAGATCAATTACATTCTTGGTACGAGCTTGAGAAGCATGTAAGAAGTGTTTGAGTTTGCATTTTGTAACTGGGAGATGAAACTCRGTGGGTATAAAAAGAGCTAGAAAACCTGTGGAATCTTGCTCTGTAAGTTAAAATAGCTTGAGTGCTGGGGAAAAAAAAATATTCCTGTAAATCTATCTTGCTATTCTAATGGAAGATATATTTTGACCTACTGTGGTGTATTTTTTATGTGCCTGCTACAAGTAATGCCAGGGAGCCTGCTCCTGGCTTTAAATGTTGTGTACTTCCAAAAGTGCCAGGACACCTTGGTCTTTCTCAGGTTCTGCATTTTTCTGAGATTAGATAMTGGAAAGCAAGATATGGAAGTGGAGAATTGAAGTTACCAACTCATCTGAGAGCAGAGAGCAATTTATCAACCAGTGCATTTTACTTTGTTTTATCGAGTCATAGAATGTGCTGAGCAGGAAGGGAGCCCTCAGAATAATGAKGTCCAACTCCTGGCCCTGCACAGGACACCCCAAGAGACAGACCATGTATCTGAAAGCATTGTCCAGATGCTTCTTGAGCTCTGTCAGGCTTGATGCTGTCACCACCTCCCTGGGGAGCCTGTTCAATGCCCAACCTCCTCTGGGTGAAAACCTTTCCTCATATCCAACCTAAGCCTCCCCTGGCTCAGCTTCATGCCATTCCCTTGAGTCCTGTCACTGGCTGTGAGAGTGAAGAGAYCAGTACCTGCCTCCCTTCCCTTGTGAGGAATACTTGACATGTTTTATGGCTCTCCACCGTAAGCACTGAGACAATACCTAAATACACCCAGGAGCAAGCACACACTGGCATTAAATTTGTACTGCCATTTTTTTTTTGATGTCTCACCCTTCAGTAGGACAACAAGCTGAAATGATCAATGTAGTTAAATTCAAGTAGGAAAAAAGGCTTGGTTATGATTGCATGTGTCCATGTGTGTAAAAATCTGGCGTGAGAAGAGTGAGCTTGTTTGCAGGAAATAATTATGTTTTCTTGCTTAAAAGAGAAAATTCTAATGGTCCCTCACATGCTGTGTGTGATAAACATTCAGCTTATCTTTCCAAGAACAGTAAGATTTCATATACTACTGCTCAACATAGGAATTATTTTTACATATCTCCATGCCACTGACTCTCTTGTAAGTTAATCTCATCTCTCATCAATTTTTCACCAGCTTCACTCTGATGTTGATAAAGGAGATGGTTCCATCAAATACATCTTGTCAGGCGAAGGGGCAAGTTCCATTTTCATTATTGATGAGAACACGGGGGATATTCATGCTACAAAGAGGCTGGATCGAGAGGAGCAGGCCTACTACACGCTCCGAGCACAAGCACTAGATAGGCTGACTAATAAACCCGTGGAGCCAGAGTCTGAGTTCGTCATTAAGATTCAGGACATCAATGACAATGAGCCAAAATTTCTGGATGGCCCCTACACTGCTGGAGTTCCCGAGATGTCTCCTGTGGGTAAGTGCAAAATACACTGTTGGTGTTGTGGGAAATTTRTTCCTATTGCCTTTTTAAAAGTTTCATTATTTTTTTACTGTTTCGCGCTAAGCTACTTAATTATCTATGAGGCACCTGCAACGGTTAGATATTTCAAGACTTAACTGGAAATAACATGCTAGATTAAGTATTTACCCTTTCAAAAATGTTGTGAAACTCAAATAGCTATGCAAGGATTCAGATAACCATTTTATGGTGTATTTCTCATTCCAGTGCCCAGAGGCTTTRTTTTATAATTCCCATTAACAGTAATAAGTTTCACACCTATGTTATGGTACTCAGAGGTGATAATTTATAATTTCATTCAGATAAGGTCTGTTCATAACAAACTCTTCAAATTCTTGTTAGTGAATAGCATACCTTTTTGTAAGTTTTGCACATATTAGTAATAGCTTATTGGATAATTTTTCTAAMACTGAAATCCCATTTTCTGGGGAACATATGCAAGCAGCAGGAGCTGGGGTACAATTTGAGATAGTTCAAAGTTCTAGTGGAATCAGAGAAAAATGGGTTTTAGAGGCTTCAGACCCTTTGCGGGGAATGAAGAAATACTGATTTTTCCTGAGTTTGAATTAGGGGAGAATTTCAAAATTAAATCCACTATCTCTTCATTTTAAAGAGACAAAATACTGATCCACTGTCAGGTGCCACTGTTCCTTTGAAAGCTGACTCTTTCAAACCAGATGAAGGTTGGCCCTTGGCCCAAAGATGTTTTGGTAAATGTTACTTTAAGATGAAATTATAAATGCAAGTACAAAGAGAAAAAGAAAAGAAAAAAAACAAAAAAAACAGCAACAAAAAAAAGCAAGTGAACTTAATTTGCTTTACTGGAAATATGTACATGGGAAGATTCACTTCGGCTTGAAAGGGCTCTATGGTGATTGAAATAAAGATTTTCTTTGCTTGACTGATTTTAAACCATATTAAAATGTGGTACTCTTACAGTAAGATTGCACRTATAAAATTTGCTATAGTTTCCTCAGCATGATCTCCTGTGTTTTTGAATATTAAACAATGTGTCTAAATTGGAGCTAGAGAGAGAAAAAGAATCTTCCCTACCTAAGTGCCCTGCAGCAGTCAGTAGTAAACATTGCTTTTATATTTGAAACTYAGAAGTCAATAGAAATAAGTAAAACCTTTCTAATGAGTTTTCTGTATATTTATTTYGCTAAGCAGTGAGCACAGACACTGTTTCTCATTGATACTTGGCATTTGCTGATTGTCACTCAAGCCCCATGTGGGTGGCTGAAGAGGCAATATTAGCCTTGGAAGAAAGATAGACACYGGAGCTTTTGTGGAGTAACAGGGAGGAGGTGAAGTTATGACACATTGCTGAGAACTTTTTACTTCTGAACTTTGAAATAATCTACACAATCAGATAATCTAAGACTTTAAAACCTAAATAATCCATTTCAGAAGTATGCTGTGTCTTTTTTTTTTAATTAAGTTGCCCTTTTATTTTAGAATGAGATTTGTTAAGTAAGATATAGCATGCAGCAATGGTTATATTTTTTCACTTTATTGTTTTGTTTTTTGTTTTATGCCCTGAAATTCCCTTTTGCATGAATGACCTCTGTCTTTTCTTGTACTGGCATATTGGTGTACGGACAACTACTGCAGATATACGAGGTTTACCTACACACACARATCTATTCCTCAACCCCTCACCTATGCTCCATTTGTTCCAAAAATGTATTGGAAATCAATCTAGGGGGAGTGCACTCTGTGCAGCAGAGAATATAAGCTTTATTTTTCAAAATGAGCTGCTTTTGCGCATTTTGTTRAATTTTTGCCTCATAAATGAGTAAAAGGAATTCTCTCCCATATGGACCATACAGGACCAAATGTATTTTCAAATCAGGTGAAGTATTATGAATAATYCTTAAATGAGTCTTGTGCACTCTCTGAGATTAATGTCAACTAAGGATGGTTTCARGTTCATGAAGTTCCTGAAACTGCAYATTTTAAACAACTTCATGGTTAGTATCACAAACCTACCAAATACTGCTTTGTTACAGAGTTAAGGATTACCATGAAATGCCTTTGTCTCACTTTGTCTTACATAGTTACAGCAATTCATACTTTATTCATATAACATAATTTTTAATTAATCACCTAGAGCATTCATGAAATATTAAGGAGAGACAAAGTATCTCTCTCCTATTTTGTTTAAAATTATATCCATGACAAGGATTTTTAATTGGATATTAAAAGAAATGAAAGAGATCACAGGATTATAAACCCAAATTAACTATRAAGCTAGAAAAACTATAACCTTTAACCTACAGGCTGGTTATGCAAGTATAATGGTTATGTATTTTATTTGACAAATATTTTTAGACATTATCTAAGGCTAATTGAAGTCAATCTCTTCTTTTATTTGAAATGACTTCGGGTCAGGTTCAAATTATATTTGGGTCAGGCCCAATTATATTGATTATCCTGAACGGGGTAAATATCTTGATGGCTGGTAAATCTATTCATGGCACAAACCCCAAAGATATGRCTTAACTGAAAATCATGAGGGTTTGTTTTTATTTGCATTTTTTAAAGTATGTCTCATACTTAAAAAAATCTAGCAGAGTTGTATTTCAAACAAAAAGACACTGGTCTGTTTGAGTTGTAATCAAGGAAAGCAGGGATGAGAATTCCAATCTTCTCTGCCTTCCAGCCATATCAACAGCTTTGCTTGTTACCCAGCACAACAAATATCTCTCTTGCCATTTTTATTACCCTTGATTGAGATGGATAGAGATATTTGAATTTTATAACAAAGAAAAGAAAGCAAAAGCATTGTATCATGCTTAAAACTTTGACATAAGTGTGTAGGGGGTTCTGAGAGCCTGAATGAAAGGGAAGTGTCTCTCTCCAGGCACAAGTCACCTCTGCTTCCCTTTCTCTTACCTTGCTGCTTAGCTGGGACCAGTCTTGCATTTTGTCCCCAAGTAAAAACATCATAATGAGGATGTGGGAGGAGAGGGAGGAGGTGAAGAGGGCTCTGATTCTCTTCCTTCACTCTCCTGGAGGGGAAGGGCTGTGGAGTTATTGCTGTGGATAAGGGCAGTGGCAGAAGCACAGAAATACCAGAGGGTACTGAGCAGAACCACTTGAATTGTCGCACATAAGGATTGAGCAGGAATTTAGACAACTTGATAGTAAAGCTGTTTAATGTGTTTAGTAGCAGCTGATATGAAGAAATATGTTTCCATCATGGAATTATTTTGTATATTAGACATATTGCACATTGTTAATTGGTACCAATTAATAACAGGCTGCCTTAAAGTTCTATTTTAAATTTGTTAATGTGGCTAAAATTCAATAGGTAAGTCTGTGCAGTTCCAAAATGAGGCATTTGTTACATTCATCTAGTTTCAGAAAACAGTTTACCTTTGAATGTTCTCACTGATATTAAAACAGAAGTTACAGAATCATTTCTCATTAAAAATGATTTCAAAATTTGCATAAAATACACTTTTAAAAATAAACTTTTTAAAAATTCTCTGCAGAAGCTTCCAAAGCAATACACTTGGAGATTCAGAAAAGGTCCCTTTGAAGGACCTCCAACTCAAAATAAGCATCACCAATCAGTATAGCTTTTTGTCTTCCTATCACAGAAAAGGCAGATCTCTGCAGCATGTCACCAACTTTGTTGAGTTTTGACTTGGGTAAATTTAAGTAAAAAAAGCATTCTAAACTCAAGGTACTCTCTGCAAATATCCCCTTGTCCTTTTACCTTAATATCAGCATAAACAGGTCAAGTTCTAAGATTACTGTAATTTTGTAATATCTACTGACATCTATTAAAGAYTATGTTAAAAATTATCCTAAATATTCTGGAAAATAAAACCAGAAATCTGTGCCAGTCACACAGAATTARGTCTGTTACTAGCTTCTATCCAAAAAAGGCAAAACACTGATATGCAGCACAGATTTTGCCTCACTACTTGCTAGTTACAGTTGCTGAAAAATTTTATGAAGTTGCTACATGTAAAATCCTTTTTAATGAACTGATAGCCAAAATTTGTTACAAAGACAACTTATTGTCCCTCTTTGTCCCTCTCAGCATGGGACTTCAGAAGCTTCCTTTTTTTTGTACATGCAATAAATTAAGAAATAATGACAATATGTTATGTAGAGAAAGAGAATTGTAGAGTAATTCATATCTAAAAGACAAAGATACTTTAAAAGTAAATAACCCCTATTTATTTTTTTTTTTCAATCCATATCAGATACAAAATTGTAAGTAGTATTTTAAATTATAGCTGTGAAGCTATAGTTTATATTAAGTCACTAATGAAAGTTTGGGGAAAGGTTGGTGTCCCGTCTACACTTACACTCCATGGCTCTGAGCAATGTTGACATAAAAAAGATTTATTGTCACACTCTTTTTGTTGGATAGAGTGAAGGTGTGGTACTGTTTGTTGACTGTCCATGTTATTTGTAACTTAATTTCAATGCAGGAACACAAATTCTTCTAAGATGATGTACTTGGAACTATGACGTAACTACTTATTTTTTTCCCAAGCTATAGATTTATTTGCTATCCATGAGTATCCCTACAGCTTTATGGCTTTTGGGTTTTTTTGAAGGGGAATAAGTATTTTAATTTGACATAAACCCATTGCAGAAAATCAGGACAGCAGTCCATGACAATTCTTATCCTCTAAAGCAATTCCTGTTCTTCAAGAGCAATCTGCTTCTTCTGGAAAAATCTCKGGAAAGCCTCAAATACAGATCTTTCTGTGCATTATGTTTCCCTGGAASAGGTTTCTTACCCACAGAACTTTTCACATAGTTGGAATACCTYCTGTTATCTTGCATATTCTTAAAAGTATGTATTGTGCAGAAATCTCCCTCCTAGCATGGGACTTCAGCAGCTCATTATTTTTGGTGTGCAATTAGTAAAGAAATAATAGCAGGGGTTTAGGTTCTTTCCCCCACCGATGTTTAGAAGAAGTTATTTAGCACAGAAGGACTGGAAAAGTATCATTACTTTTTAGTTACTGATTACATTTAAGTGGGATTATCACAGAAAGATTTGGTGTTAGAATTCCTACTTAAAAAACAGCCTTTTCTGAAGAATGCATATGTTTTATGAGAGAGACAATTAGACTCAGATAATGACTTCATTCATCTCATGGAATGTAGAGGGTTTGTTTGCTACATCAATAGATTTTTAAAGCAAACAAGCACTTTTAAACTTGCAGCATTTTGAAAATGTCTGTGTTGAGATTGCAGAGCTTGTAATTTCTTTGATCTTGTATTGGTGTGGAGCCCTTGAAAGCAGAAAGAGCAGGGGGCAAAGACGTAACTGTGTGTGAGGTTTATAAGCACTTTTGCCAATATTTGCAGACATTGTAAGCTTCATTGGCAGGGCTTAGTGACTTTGTAAATGTGGTAAGCCCGGCTTTCACAAAGAACACAGGATGTCAAACAGTCATTATGATACCCTTGTTCTCAAAAGCTGGATAGACTTCAGCAAGTTTAAAATAGGTCTCTGTATGAAATTACATTATAGAGTAATCTGTAAAATCAGTTTGACATACTGATTCAAAGCTYTTAGTTACTGGTGAACAGAAAATGGATGTATTTTAAGTCCCATAACTGATAAATTACTTGATGGATTAACTACCAATTTCCGTTTTAAACTTTTCATCTATTTAATAGTTTCACATGAAATTTCAGGTTGGGAWGAACCTTTTTCCTGTCCAAAAATATTAGACAGGTCACAAGAGAGAAAAATTGCATTTAAATAGGATTACAATCATGCTACTTTGTCATGGATTCTTCAGGAATACAGATCAGGAATGTGGGCTAGATAGGCCATAACCTAAGTGAATAAATTTATCTTATGAATGATCATTTCTRGTCAGAATTCTTTCAAGAATGTCCCATCCTTTGTAATCTATTCCATTTTATGGAGGGCTGCCTTTAATTCTCTCTCCAAATCTTCAGTCTAGTCCCARGATCCATTTATGATGTTCTACTTAACCGAGAATGGAAATGATGAGGAAAATGAATGGGAGATATACTAGATCAGATAGAAAGAATTGCAGAACATCCCCTCACCATTTCCTGAAAAAATCCAAATAAAACCAACTTATGTTAAATTCACCCTAGACACTATTGCAGTCTGTTCTTAAACAGTGATTTCAAGACTTGTTGGTCTCATTTTCACATGTCAAAAATATGTTCTTTCAGAAAATGAACACTGTATTTAACAAATGCTTTTCTCTAATGGTGTGTCTAAWTCCAGTCTGTGAAGCAATCTGATCCTGTCTTGAAGACCTTTACTGGGCATCTGCCAAATTGCTACAATATTAATTTGCAATCTCACCTCCAAATGGGTCCCTGGGYTGTTGAATGGAAGGTCTGAATGTTCCAGACAATCTGCCAGTGAGAAAAAATAATCCTTTCTGTCCAKCAAAGGGTGGTGACCATGGCCAAGGCCCTGGCTCCAGAGCGTTATTTTATTSTGCTCTCAGCACACACCATGAAAGCTGTTGTACGGAACAAAACAAATKGGAACTGACATGGAGAACATAATGAATAGGAGCTGGATGCAGAATGAAGTCCTCACAAAATATATACCTCTTGCTAGCCAGTTAGAAATATTCCTTTCTTGTTCCTGTCAATATAGAGACATTTCTTGCTCAAGGAATCTTTATGCAATAGATTATCACAACTGATATTGCAGACATATTGCAAGAAATAAGTATTGCAGATTATTGAGTGAAATTAGTACTTTTTAAAGGAGAAMAAGAGACAGATTTCACCAGGTTTTCTCTGAGATGAGAAAGAAACTCTTCAGCCATTTTTTATGAAACAGTAAATAATTTTACAGGCTAAGATAATTTTGTGTAMATTTATCAMAATTTGTAAAACACAKGTATGTACATATGTTTGAATCTCTRATGAGTCATTACAATTTCAGCAKGCAGACTTCTCTTAAAAGGAAAACTGCTACTACTACTATATTTTGTACTCAGACTTCAGACTTCACCATTGTTACAGAAACTTTGCTCACATATCCTTCACCAAACAAAGGCAGAGATAGAGGAGGAGCTGTTGAGTGAGATGATTTTTACTGCCATGAGTAAAATCCTGTGACTATTTGGGAAGATGGAATTCTGTAATAGCTGCTCCTACTAGTTTATACAGTAAACAGGGTCAGCATGGAGATGATGAAAGGTTGTGGTAAAGTCATCTCACACTCTTCCAGATATATCCTGGCAAAGCATACTGAGTAAGTGCAGTGCATATTTTTGTATCTTTCATGTACAATAGTCCCTTAAACRTTTTACAGGTACCTCTGTGGTTCAAGTGACAGCCACTGATGCAGATGATCCTACTTATGGCAACAGTGCTCGAGTGGTTTACAGCATATTGCAAGGACAGCCTTACTTCTCAGTGGAGCCCAAAACAGGTAACTTTGCATAAACTCTTTGCAGTAACGCTGAGAAAAAAAAGGAAAATGTGCATTAAAACTTGCTAGGAGGGTATAAATATRACCTCTCGGTTAATGGAATACATTTCGGTTTTGTTGATCTTTTAATCTCTTATTCTTTGGAATAGATTATGGAAACCACACATCTGAGCTACGTAATAAACAGACTTTGCTGGAATGGAAGTTCTTGTCTTGTCAATCTGACAGTTGCTTAGTCTGCTGCCTGTTGTCATCTCTCTTATCAGTGAAAATTTCAAAATACTTTGAACACTTTTTTGCAGATTTCAGAAATATCTAAATGCCACATAGTCAGATTCCATAAGAATAGATTTAAGGCACAAYTACTCTCCATTCTACTTTTCAAACTGAAGTTTTGTTGTGGGAAATGAATTCCTTCTTTATTAATTTGAAGAAGAAAACACTGCRCTTCCCATGCTTATCAGATACAACAGTTTGCTGCCACTTTCAATTTTCATATTACTGATGAAACTTTTTTTTTTACAATGTTCTTGAAATTTTGTGAATATATTTAAGCTACACCAAATGCAACATTTAATCCTCTTTGGTTTAATAAATATTGTCTGTTCTGCTGTGTCATTTCATAAAGCAGGAAAGTAGGCCCTTTTCAATTTAATGCTTGAGCCTTCAAGGTAGGCCGAGTTATAATCTTCATTTTGAATATAGCCAAACTGAGATAAAAGAGAAAAAAAAAWATCCTTTTTATCATAAACAATYTGTAAYGTGAGTCAGACCTGAGTCCCAATGTTATGACCCAAAGGTCACACTCTATTTAGCAACAYCTAAATTTGCAGAAATAAGTACTATAATTACCTTCATATTGCAACAGGTCCATGAACAGCAGGCATATATAGCACTGTCCTTTTCCCTTCCATGAGTATGATTTATTGTGGTTTTCTCTTTATTTATCTTTCTCCCTCACCATGTGTGTTTATGTACAAATATACGTCATCACAATGACTGAAGACAACCCTTGAACAATAATATAGTAGTTTCCGCTAAATTAAAATCTTGAAGAATTCAGACTGAAATATTTGCCTATGTTTTCATCACTTTGATGTGATACTCAGATTTCTTGTGTGCATGACAGTTTGCTACTAAATGATTGGGTAACTTTGCCTGCTAGTTTGACAGAGAAACAATGGACCAAGAAAAGCAAGGTAGAAAAAAATAACACTATGAAATTGTATACTAATTGTATTTTAACATGTCTTGTAAAATGGGTGAAATARTGCCAGGTAGTCTGTTTGTGAAATAAGTGTTTCAACCCGGAGGTGATTAATGGCAAGTCCAGCATTCATAAGGGAAAGAAGAAAYATAACTCTAAGCAAACATTCAACAAATAGCAGATGAAGAGATATGTGTCCCAATGTGCCTCTTCTTTATTTAGTTTGTTTATGTTTCTTTTACTGCTGACACTAAGTGCTGGTGGAGTAAAYGGCTGCCTCTCTGGAAATCAGGGTTAGCAGCTGTACTATGTACTGAGCATGAAATATTCATAGAATCATCATATTTTGAGATGGCATATTTATTTTTTGATCTATATCAGCATAACWGAAAGGATGCAACATGGAATTTTCTTCTAGTTTTCATTTCAAACCAATGAATTACAAATTAATTAATTCATCYATTCTGCTTTAGAAGTGGATATTGTTAAATCCAATACATGGTAAAATAAGAGAATTTCATATATCTGCAAAATGTGRTATTTTATCAGTGTCAGTAAGAGTTAATGTGGTGAATGGGTATTCAAAAGATAGTGAAATGAATCTTGACCTTAGAATCTTAAAAATGAATGTAGAATATTCTGTTCTTCCTGGCTCTAAAAGAGTGGGAAATCAAGTACGGAAGATTACATCTTCCAGGGAAGGGAGTGTTTTTCAAGACATTATGAAGTCTAGTTCAGGGAGAAGATATTTGGAAAGCACAGTCTTACGCAGCATTTCCCAGTGAATCTAGTGCTAAATAAAAATTGGTGGGTTTTGGCGAATATTTAAAATTAGCTTATGGTAGTCAACGCAACTTCTGGTCAAAACCTGAGATATTAGTGTTGAAATTAATTCCTTCCACTCTTGCTGCAATCACTGATCTGCTGTTATCTTTTGAAGGAAACTYAGCTTTCACAGTGGTGTATTTTTGCTTGTGCAACCTGTGACACCTTGTCTTTCTGCAGGTGTTATCAAGACTGCCCTTCCAAATATGGACAGAGAAGCCAAGGACCAATACCTCTTAGTTATCCAAGCAAAGGACATGGTTGGGCARAATGGTGGCTTGTCAGGGACTACATCGGTAACTGTCACCCTGACAGATGTTAATGACAACCCGCCCCGCTTTCCACGCAGTAAGTTGTTCTGTAAATACATGACTTATAATATTATTCCTAAACACTGCTATTTTCATTACATGCCCTGCTATTTCTAAAAAAAAAAAGTGCTTAGTTTTCAGCTGAAGTACTTTGATAAGCACTGACTGCAAGACTATTATTACTATTATTATTATTATTATTTTGTAAGCAGAAACTTATTTTGTTTTTCTTTACCTCATGCATACCATTTCACTTGAAATTAAGTGGTGTACAGCTGAGGCATTTAATTCCTCTGTGTGAATAAATATACAAAAAGAAAAAAAAAAACTGAAAAAAAACTTAATAGATATTTAGATCTTGCCAGCTAGACTTCAGGATTCTTTAAGTTGACTCTTAATCCTTCATATTCCTTTGGTGTTGTCATGTGCTTTTGGTATTTCCTAAAGATTTAAACATGAAAGATTCTAAAGTCACCTTCCCTCCATTTGATTTCTTTGACCAAAGTGGTTCTCATCCTAACCAAAGAAAAGAGCACACAATTATATGCTAAAACCTGAAGAGTTCAGTTTATTCATAGAGTTCTGTCTAGGGTGCTTTTTTTCTTAATTAAATTAAAAAAAAAAAAAAAAAAAAAAAAAGAAATTACTTGGTAACATAGAGTTAAAATATGTGAACGATATATTCATGTTGGCTCCAGCCTCACCTCCAATGATGGAAAAAATAGATCTGTACATAATAGATATCCTGTTATTTCCAGCCACTAACTCCTTGAAAAAATAGCTGAAGTGATTTTTGAAGGTGAGGGTGTTATTGCTACAAAATGCACTCCGATACCCTTTTGACATCATATATATAATTTTATACTTGAATAAAAAARCTAGAATTTTCAAGATAATACACTTACTGTTAAAGAAATTAACATGTATTGGTTTCTAATGATATTGAGATTGTGAACTGCCTAAAAAAGATAAACAGCTATGAAAATTTTAAGATTTTATACTGACATTATTTTACTTACTTGTTTTTTCTTCCTCTTTTCTGGAAAACAAAGTAAGACATTCTCTGCCCTATCAGTCATTAACAATCCCTGATTTGCAGTAAAGTTTTGAATTGTTTTTTTTGCATCTTTGCCTTATACTTCTCTTTTCACATGAAGAAGTTATGCCTGTAGTACTTAGAGTATATCACAAAGAAAATGCAGTAAAAAGGGCAATTCTATCTCAAAACTGAAGAATATATTCTTATAGCCTGTGTAATTATCTAGGCACATGATTTTGAGGCAGACTTAAGAAAGATAGATTTCTCTTTTTTTTCTTGGCCTTCAGTCCTGGAACTGTCTGAATTAATTAATCTTTTTAATTTTGCAGGATCATATCAGTATAATGTCCCAGAGTCTTTGCCAGTGGCTTCTGTGGTGGCCAGAATAAAAGCTGCAGATGCAGATGTCGGACCYAACGCTGAAATGGAGTACAAGATTGTGGATGGTGATGGTTTAGGAGTATTCAAAATTTCTGTTGACAAAGACACACAGGAGGGAATCATAACCATTCAGAAGGTGAGCCTGATTTTACCCACTAATTCTGTTTGGAACTCTTCAAGATGGGGTCAGGTAATGAGATTATGAGCTTTTGTTTCTACAAGCCTTGTCTGCTGTAAGTGTTTCCATTGGTATGTTTTATTGCGACACCACTGTGTGATTTTGAGGTTTTTGATGATTTGTGCTAAAAAATATTCTGCATTTTCTTGACACTTTAAAAACATCCTCCTCATACCAATACAGTATTGGTATGAGGAGGATGTTTTTAAAGTGTTTGAACGGTAATCTAAACTTTAGTCTCATTTATTTTTGTATTAAATAGAAAATGTGAAAATATATCTCTCAGTAAAAATTCAAGCTCCTAATAAAAAATGGATCTCAAAATTAATTTTAAAAAGTATCCCAAATGTCTTTGGCTGAGTTGGTACTATTCAGAAAGCACATATCATTAATTTTAAATTATGTAACWGTAAAAGTAGTAGGTTTACAAGAACACATGAGAATTTTTTTTAAAAAAAACCTGAAAAATTTGAATAAGTATTTTTTTCTTCATAGCTTTCTATATGTACAGTTAGAAAACATTAAGAAATTTTAAAAATAATGTGTATATAAAAATATTTAGATAAGCTTTCTTACATTGCTGCAACACTTTTTTAGACAATTCTTTTAAAAAAATAAGAATGTCCTGGAATATTTTTTTTTCAAGGAAATTTAAGTTTTTCAAACAGGAAAAGAAATACAACACTTTAGAAGAACCTGTCATATGATTTCATACTCTTAATATGTGACTGCTTGGCAAGGTCCCTGTGACCTTTGTTTTGCAAAGGGTCTGCATTTCAAGGCCTGRGGTTCCCACCCAGAGCTCAACCTGCAGCTCCCACGGCAGCTGCACACCCAGCTACCTGCACTGAATGGATTCCTCAGCAATTTAATACCCATAAAATGTGAAAATGACTTAGAATTTTAGAAGACATATGGAACATGGACCTGTGTTTGTACTGAATATGACCCCATAAGGAATTTTTCTTCCCTAAATACTCTTTAATCTTTGTAAACTTCGCCTATGAGTTGTGGGGCTCTTTTGTTTCATTGTGTTGGGTTTTTTTTTCCATTCTCTGCTGCATCAATTTCTTCTTAAAGCAAKAAAAAGCTTCAGTTATATTTCTCCTTTGAAAGAAGTTAAGACTGCATGATGTTGCAAAACAAAAGGCTAATTCTCTGATGCCCTTAACACATGTTGAGAGCCGGTAATCATGCACAGATATCACAAAAAAATGGAGTATGTTCACCCTTGAAAGATCAAACTCTAATATGTGTAATGTGARTCATCTTTCAAGGAAAAAACACCCATCTTAGGCTTCTTGCAAAATGTAATTCTGCTAGCACGTTTGAAATACAAGTGATGAAAAGTTWGTAGTCTTTTTGTTCAACAGCCAAATGCAATGTGGTTCCTTCAGTTTGCTCATTTAAAGTTTTTGAGCAAAGATTTGATTATCCTRGAGGGAGAACATTTACCAGTGCCACAATGAGCAACACTGAATCRGGCAGGGTCTTCTGTGATCTGAGAACTGGTGAGTTCACTTCCATTTTTACATGGTTTTGTAATCATGCTGTTTGTTTCTGGAATATCCTGATTTCAGTGTTATACAGTGGACCGGAAAATTGCCATTTATTATTTCTATAATAATTTTAGCTATGGAGCTGAACTGGACTTTTCACTACAGAACATTTGTCCTGAGAACTGCTCTGTGAAATAGCTATTGGACTGCATTAAGAGGGTACAAATTATTGACCTGATGAAATGGTCTACTCTGTTAATAATTTTTTATACTTACACGCTGATATATTTTGGCCCAACAATTCAGATTTTTTTTTCTCTGCAACATTAGACATTTTCTCTTATCTTTCTACTATTTTTTATTTACTTTCCTGTGTGGTGGATCATCCTTGGCTACTGCCAGGTGCCCACCAAGCCACTCTATCACCCTTTCTTCAGCAGGACGAGATGGGAAAATAAGATGGAAAAAACGTTGTTGTTCAAGACAGAGCAGTTTACAAAAGCGAAACTGAAGGTCACATGCATGTCAAGCAAAGCAAAAAAAACAGAAGATATTATTCCTTGTGGAGATGTCCAGCCACTTGCTGGGAAGCGGGGATTCCATTCAAGTAGCAGCTGCTTCAGAAGGCAAACATTGTAAATAATCAATGTCCATTTCCCCACTTTATCCCCCTGCCTTTTTCTTTGTTTTTATATCTGAGCAGATGTCCTATGGCATGGAATATCTCTTTGGTTAATYTGGATCAGCCATTCTGGCTGTGTCCCCTCCCAAGGTCTTGCCTACCAGTAGGAGGAATGTTGAAGAGACAGCACTGATGCTGTGCCAGCACTGCCTGGCTGTAGCCAAAATCTGGTGTGTTATCTACACCTTTCCAGCTATAAATGCAGAGCACAGCACTGTGAGGGCTGCTGTGGGGAAAACTGACTGTCCTTCACCCAAACCTGACATACTCTGAYGTACATCATCAGCATGATTCCCCATGCTGATGGTCCTCAGCTTTTCATTTTGACTGCAGGAAACATAGTGCTTTTCCCAGATAAAAAAACCCTCTCTACCAACTCTGTAGAGAASRTTGTCTAGGATGGAAGTGAAGAGCWGAAGCAGAGTGGCTGCYAGRCAACTGCACCTTCTTCTGGACACCTGAWCCATGGAAGGTCTTTAATAACTGTGTACGCACTTTTAAGCGGGCTTCAGTCACTGAGCCTTGCCTGCCAGATCACTATGGAGGAGTCAGGCTATCCCTGCATGATAAGGTGAGCCTGTTAGTAGGAAATCAGGGAAGAAATTAAGTTTGTAGCCTGGAATCTGTCTGAACATTTTACTGTCCAGCACACGATGTTCTGCACGCTTCTGTGTGCAATCACCTTTCTCCTTTTCATGCCCCAAAATCAGCTGAGGTATTGAGAAACAGCTCAGATGCATGCCTATCCTTTTCAACTTGTGAGTATTGATATGCTCAGATGACACGTCTGCGTACACATCAGGCARGAAAATGCCAAGGCAAAGACTTAGGAAAAAAAGCACACTTTGGTTCTAAATGCAAATGGGTGCTTTAGTTTTGCATACTTCTGCTGCAATCGTACATAAAGCTCAGCAGGCTGGGCATGAAAATCACCGGCAGTAACTCTGAGCAGCTGAAGGCACTTCTCCATTCATTTTTGTGCTGSGTGCTGTGGAGAAAGTTTGGCACCTGGTTATCCAAGTTCCACACACAAGCTGAGGATTTTGCATTCTGTTTTTAGAAGGATAACCACTTCAAGACAATTTTGAGAGTCGACTTCCTCACTCAAAACTAACACTTCTTTTAACACATAAGTAGCATTAAATAAAAAGAGCTTTTGTAAGAAAGAAAAGAAAACTGTAGGAAGAGAAGAAGTGAGATTTAAGAATTCACTGAGCAAAGCAGGATTTTTTG
>NW_026623455.1:745942-752810 GCF_030028575.1 Malurus melanocephalus
TGTAATGGATTTGATTTTTACATATATTGATTTGAAAGGTGAACACACTAGTGAATAAGATTTGGGTGTGTTTAATTTATGGGTTGTTTTGGATTGTTTTCCATGCACATTTGAACATATTTCTTTTCGATGCCCTGTAAAATAGAGACTTCAACACATGACAAGTTGGTGGGAAAAAGAAAATTTGTGGTTTTATTCTTAACAATGACATTCATTGAAATACATGGAGTGTATTCTTCCTTCCTTTATAACTCTTCTGAATTGCCATAAACCCAGATATCCCTTTGCCTTTCATGGTTCATTCAGGATGGAGTTTTYTTTAAACACTTTGAGAACAGTGCTGTTTTCTGAATAGTAGTAGTAGTTCTGGTCAGTTTTCACAGCAATTACATGTTCCTGCATGCTTGTACTGTTGTTACCTAGTGCATAACATCCATGTAGATGAGCTACTAGACTTGCCCTCAGTGCAAAATAATGTTTTTACAATAGCCTGGTACTCTTGTAATAACTCCCTTGACCCTATGGAGTCAGACAAGGAAAGGATGCTTTCTCTTTGTTTTTATCCACTTGGTCTTTATCCTCTCAAAGCGTAAAGCGTAGGATGTATCACCTTATGCAGCACAACTAAGAAGCATGTGTGCTGTGTCACTGTACAGTTTTTGTAGCCGTATGTTTTTTYACATACTTGTCACAACTCATTTTGATTTGTCCTGGTTAGGATGTTTGAATTAGGATTAAATGAATGAGATGGGAAATTCACATATTCCAGAAAGTTGCTGAAGTTCATTCTAAACAATAAACCATCACCCCCACTAAAAATAACCCAAACCAAAAATAAACCAATCAAACAAAAGTAAATAAACAACAACAAAACCCCTCACAGCTTTTTTTTTTTTTTTTAATATTTGAGAGAAGGATTGATTTTGTTCATGAATCTATGGCTTACATAACATTAGCATAATATGTATGGGTAGAATTGGTTTCTGTAAGATTAGAGAAGTTAAAAGTTCATCTAATGACACAAGCTAGTAAAACAGTATTGAACCAGTTATTTGGTTATTGGCACTAAAAAATAAAATCTGTTCTCTTCTGCAATACATTAACTAAATTCATATGTAAAAAATGTATCCAGCATGCATCTACGATGGTATGCAAAAGTGTGTGAGTTGTTTTCAGGATGCTATTTCACAACCTGAAATATGATATGAAAAATTCTATAAGACAAACTTTGACTTTCTTTTTGTCTGTCCTTTTTCGTTGGAAGTTGGTATGAAAACCAAATGAATGAAACCCATAACTGGTACTCTCAGCTTAAAGGAAGGGTGGGAAAGTGGTAGGAAAGCTAAGAGGGGTGTTTTCCTGTATCCTACTAGATTCAACAATTTGTTACCTAGTAGCTTCAAGTCTCTGTGGAAATCTTCCCACTCCTTTATTTACTCATTTTCKCTTTTGTTAAATTACACTAATAAATAAATGAAAAGTTCTCACTTGTGGAAAGAAGCARAAGAAATCTCTTTTATTTTTATCCTGTTCAGACCAGTTCATGCTCCAATTCTGATGTTGCAAATAACGTGAGAATTCAGCTAATGTCCTCACTGTAGCACAGTCTCTGTAGTAAATCAAGGAATAGAATAGAATAGAATAGAATAGAATAGAATAGAATAGAATAGAATAGAATAGAATAGAATAGAATAGAATAGAATAGGAAAAGAATAGAATAGAATCCTGGGATTGCAGCATTAGGGTTGGAAGAGGCCTCTAGGATCATCAAGTCCAATCTTTGACCGAGCACCACATGTCAACTAGACTAAAGCACTGTGTTACATCCAGTCATTTTTTTTAACACTTCCAGGAATGATGATTCCACAACCCACCCTGAACAGTCTCTTCCAGAGCTTAAGTACTCTTTCAAAGAAAAAAGTCTTCATGATGTCCAACCTGAACCTTTTCCTGGCACAGCTTGTGGCTGTGTCCTCTTGTCCTGTTGCTCATTCCCWGGGAGAAGAGGCTGAMCCCACCTMACTACAATCTCTTTTCRKSTAGTTGTAGAAAATAATGGCTCCYCCGAGYCTCTTTTCGTCCCAGTTCTTTCAGCCTCTCCACTGTCTACACCCTTCACCAGGGTGTCCTTCTCTGGACACCCCCAACACTTCAGTGTCCTKACTGAGTGAGAGGCCCAAAACAGGACACAGGACTGGGGTCATCTCACGCTTCAAACCCAGTGAAATGCACCCATCAAAGCTATGGGCTGCCAATTCCAAAGCAAAACTAAACTAGATGTGTAAATTACCTTTAAGCTGGATCTGGAAAAATATCCATTTTATGTGATTTTTTGGGGGAAAAAAAAAAAAAGTGTTGTAAAGTTTGTGAAATCAGGCATTTATATTTCTTAGAAGTATTTCAAAATTTTTTCTTCRTTCACACTGTGACTCAGTTCTCCATCTGTAGAGTAGGATCAATTCCTTCCTGTGGTTTCATTTGTAATTTACATACTGCTATCAATGCTCCGTTAGTAAGGACTCMGATCATTTGCATAACTCAGTTTCGCAGTGGTGAGGGTGTTTGGAGAAAAAGCGTAATTTTTCTGCATATATGGCAGTTTTAAAAAATGTGTCAGATTTCTCTCTGCAGTAGAAATCTTAGAGTTGAAGAAACATTTATGGAAGTGAATGATGATTCAATCATTTAATACAACAGATTCTGAAGTGTCCATGCAAACTTATGTACAATTTTGAAGTGAATTCATGTTGGCTGTTCACAGAATCCTGATTGTAGTACACATGAATGGAGTTTTGGCTTCACTTTCGAAGCACAATGMATGCACAAAATCTTATTTTTTGTAGTTTCCAAAGCACTATTCCTAAAAATAGAGTACTAAAAAGGRAATCATATAAGTACAGATTTCACTTTATTCACAAAGATGTAGGCTAAAGTTAGACTTCAGTAATATTAATAGCTTAGTAGCAAAACATCTTAAAATAAAAACATGATTTTCTGTACCCACCCACACTTTTATCTAATATTTGGTGCTTAAAGTAGTAATGGTAATTTAATAATAAAAAAGGCTGTCAGGCATATTTTTATTTTATGCATCATATGTGACTTTTTGAAATGTTATGAGTCCTGATTTAAACCATTTGGAAGCCAAGAGAGACTTTAGTGGAGTTAACGGGGAAAAAAATACCAAAAAAAMCTCTAAACACTCTGTAGTGAGGATTTTAATGTTGTACTGAAGAAAGTGACAAGCATTAAGATTTCCCATGGTAGAGCTCTTGCTCACTTTGCCTTCATTTCTACCCTTGATACACTGCCCTACAACCAATATCACCAACCAGTTTGAATGCTAAAGGGAAAAATAATGTTGCAAAGTACTTTCTCATAGAAATTGACTGCTAAGCGATTATTTTAAAACCCAAGTTCATTTTAAAAGCAATACTGGCAATTATAAAATGGGGTATGGGGGAGGAGAGGGTTTATGTATAAGCTTTTGAGTGAAAAGCTATCTTTCCATTACTGTTAACATTTTGCTTTTTTTTTTTTTTTCCTTAGCTAGAAATCTTTCTTTCAATTCTGTATCAGAGTTTACAATATAAGAACTTGAGGCTTCCATGGTTCCTTTGAGAGATTGTGTGCATTTGTTTGATGTACTGCAGTTTTCAATATAAAACCTCAACTGGGCTTAAAAATGGGATTTTCACCTCTGAAAAGTACATTATTACAAAGTTGCCATACAATAAAAATGAACATTATAAAAACGGGCTTTCCGTGAGTTATAACTTCATACCCATCCTCTCTGAAATAGAAGACTTGTTTTGTAATTTCCTTCAGAGAGGATAAAATTTCCTTAAAAGGAAAAGAAGAAAAAAGCCAGACCTCACAAAAGGAAAGAATAATGGATYCTGCACAAGATCTAATCAGATAATACTAATGCACAGTTATTAATGAAGCTGTCAAGCTCTATTCACCGTGCTGAAGGGCTGAAGTATGCACTGTCCGTTTAACCTTCACCATTGATGTAGTGATTTGCAGTCTGTTAACTTGGTGTTCCATCACTGGGATTTCATGCTTTTGTTATAGCAGGAAATAATGCAGGCATGATCCGAAGGCCCTTTAAATAATGCTCTCTGGATAACAGACACCAGCCATAATTAGATAAGAAGAAACAAATAAAAGAAAATCTTTTCAGTTCAYTTTCTCAGTCTTTCATTAGTGTCTGTAGCACGTACTTTCTTCATTACATTAGCCAAGAAATGTTGAAATACTTATGCCAGGTCAAGAGCTTTTGCATGTTAATCATAGATATTTTGTTTGATTTTCACAGATTATATTCTGTTTCAAACCCTGACTGATACCTCTGTATTCACCACAGGATCTGAGGTCTTGTATTTTAGAGCAAGAGGTTGAGGATGGTTATAACTTTTTTAGACATTGCTACACCCCACAGAAGACAGGCTCTGCTAGAAAGAACTGATATAAAATGTTACTTCCACTGCGTAGAACAATAAAACTTGATATTGCAAAATCTTTTTGCCAATCCACACTTGCCCCCTTCTAATCATCATGCTGTTTACTGTCAATGTACATAGATTCGATTTTTTATTAATTCATTTTTCATTAASAGGGATGCATACAGATTTTGGGTACTGTCAGAAGCATTGGGTACCAGAAGATATCTGAGGGAATCCAAGGGCAGAATTCAAGTTGCTGAGAGGAGCAGTCTTTCCGTTATTGATACTCCCTTACTAGTGACTGGTGAAAAACAGGCATTCATAACTAGACCAGCTGATTTCTTTTCTGGAAGAGTTTTGATATAATCACACTAAGGACCATATGATGATTTTTCTAGGTGCACATGACYAAGTTAGAGAAAGCTGAACATGCGCTTAGTAAGCAAGGCTGTTTAGAATATGTATGTCCACCATTGTTAATTCTTCGTCCTTCTCTGTGAGGAAATACTTTTCCAATGAATGTGTGGCTTTGGTGAATTCCCTACTACTCTAGCATTCTCTCATGATATACAGTTGCATGAGACAGCACATTTTTATTATTTTAATTAAATAAAGTTCTAACTTAGTCTTTTTTAATCAATATAGAACCATGGGGGTGTCTTAAGATTAATTTAAATAATATTTATTTTTTGTTACACTAGTCYATTAAAATTAAAATTTGTATAATTTGTCCAATTGTATATAATGTGCTCTATGCTCTATGTCTATTATATCAGAAATTTGATCATCTTTTTTACATARAAGAACTGTGCTGTTGACATTAGTATATCGGAAGCTATCTCATAATGTATATCTGTGTRTTTGATTAGCTATCATTGTGATCTCAATCCCACATTTTCAACAGATATCGCTCATTAATGAGGATAAATTAGCTTTCCTTTCTCCACTGCATACATTTGTACATTCTGACTGAAAATATACTGTTGGCTAAAGGGTCAGTGRTGTTGTTTATTGAGGGGGAGTTTTGATTGTGTGTGTTTTTTTGGTTTTTTTTTTTGTTTAACAAATGTTAGCCTTTTGTATTAGACATTTTTCAGGTTATCACTTCCTTACTTAATATGTCATTGTTTTCACGTTACAATTTCTTAGTTAGTAGTTTGCTTTTATTGGATAACATGATTTGTGTACTTGTTTGTCTTCTCTTTACCTTTGCTGCTCATCTGGTCGTATAACTTGCCTAATGGTTATCACCATAGAATATGATTTCTGAAGCATTTTTCATCATTCCAACATCACCGTGCATTTGCATTATGGCTGTGAAGTTGTTTCATAACACATGTATTGTACTTTAATATAAAGGAAAATAAAAAAGCTTTATACATGCTTTAGTAAGAAATACTGACCAGTTGTATCCAGTACAGTGGCCAATATCCAGACAACATTTCTATTTCTGCAAATTTATTTTCTGAGAGCTGTGGATACTGCAGCTTTGATTCATTGCAAGCAATGAGTGCTTGCATAATGTGAGGATCACATGTATTCCCATTCGGAGAAGCCTTTTGCTGCCACACAGAGTTTGTAAAAGTTCAGTGCCTTTCTGAGTGTGCKGTGCTGCAGTTCATTTTTCATATTTAAATCTAGACTGCTTGCAGCTGTATTATAGCATCAGCATAATCTCTGACTTTAAGATGCTCATTTGGGATTTATCCTACTGTAACTAGATGGAGAACTTAGGCCCTTGTAGGTCAACAGATGTGTCTTTCACCTCTGCTGCTCCTCTGAGTGAATACTGGRATATTTTGCAGATGCTGGAGGATTAATTTGCAAGCGCATCTCATATTCCTGTGATGTATTCAGTAGCAGAACTGGAGAAAAAAAAAAATTTAATCTGTTTTATACACTTGGAATTAGAGTTTGAAGATATATGTGAGTAACCAGACTTAGAAGTTTGGGTATTTTACTGCTGTTTTTAATGATTAAACTTGGAATTACAAAGGAGTAGTTAGCTGGACGTTTGGTTCAAGCTGACAAAATAAAACTATAGGTACAGGATAAATGGGTCTAATAATAACTTGATCCTTTCTTTCAGTAATGGCCTGTGAGCTAAACTGATGTTTTCCTATAAAATAACTTTCTTTATGAAACTGTCTTCCAGATGTCTCATTTGTTGTGGGGTGGTAACTTTTGCAGTACTTATTTGAAAAGAAACTGTACTTCCCTCTGAAAAAAGAATAAAGTGGAAGATATAAAAAAGTGATGTGCATTTTGCTTAATAAGCAAGACGAACTAAAACAATTTCCAGGCTGCATCTCAGTACAAAATATTGTCATATAAGTAGTGTCATTTAAGCAATTGCCACATTTTTTACATAAATTTATAAGAGCTTGGAGAAAAATTGTTTAGTCAATCCAAATACTATG
>NW_026623455.1:752993-769864 GCF_030028575.1 Malurus melanocephalus
ATATTGAGTTCTTATGTCTGGGTAGTATGTCCCATTTGCCATTAGTTTGGATTAAATATTAATAAGACAAAAATAAGTATTGATTCACAAYGGTGAAATAATGAGTGAGAATTTGATCCTCACAGAAGTAACAGAAAGTTTTGCCATTATCTCAGAAAATATTTTCACTCACAAGGTAGAACTGTCTTTACCATTAGAGTTATTGCAAGATATTCTGTAGTGACACACTGCAAGTCGTGTTTTGAAAAAGCTAAAAAATGAAACATCAACTATGGCCTGTCAGTCAAAAGTGCTGGTTGCTCACAAATGGCAAAGGTCATTTTGTACTTACTGAAAATTTTAAGCAAAACTGTTTTATTCAATGTCACCAAATAATAAAATTTCCAAATAACTTTGCCTGTATAGGAGCTGGATTTTGAAGCTAAGACAAGTTATACCTTGAGGATAGAAGCAGCCAATATGCATGTTGACCCTCGTTTCCTGAGTCTGGGACCCTTCAGTGATATGACAACAGTGAAGATAATTGTAGAAGATGTTGATGAGCCACCCRTATTTACTTCACGTTTGTACTCCATGGTGGTGTCTGAAGCAGCAAAGGTTGGAACTATCATTGGAACTGTAGCAGCCCATGATCCAGATGCCTCGAACAGTCCTGTCAGGTAATTGTAGGATATCTTAATTATTTTTTAGCCTTGGCATTCAAATTTTTCATTTAGTGGTGGGAGGGCTTTGGTTASACCATTAATTAATAAGATTTATTCCCTTGCAGAGAGAGATTCAGATGTTTTGTGTTTGCATGTTTTGACTCTTAAGACCTGAACTACAGAAACTCTGGGAAAAAAAAAGAAAAAATCTCTGTGAAACAAAGATAAGATATAGTTTCATTATCCCAAAGGGAAAAAAAATCTCGAAATATTGCTCATATTTATTACTCTCTAAGTAGTAGAGATAACAGGAAGACCCTATTATTATCATAGCAAGTTATGTTCTCTTAAATAAGCCAGGATCAAAAATTGTATCTATAGCATACTTGTAATCGTGTATGTCTGTGTGTGGGTGAATTATGATTCACAGGCTGTGTGCACCTCTGTGTAAGGAATCAGGGTGTAAGAGGGCATAAATTCCCACATGGTAAACTGGAACTGAAGCCCCAGAGCAGGAAACARCAAAAACTCTTTACATGAGATGCATCCTACTCCAATCAGGATGGCTAAAGGATTTTGGTTTGGTAAATTTTGCTTCAGCTGAATAGCTTCYATTTGAATGGGCAGAGATACAATCATTAGAGATTCATGAACTCTCAAGGTCCTCTTCCTTTGTCTTCAGTGTCTGAAAAACCTGCAAGTTTTCCACAGTGTAATGTCCAAGATCATTACGAAGCCATAAGAGAATACAAATTATCAATTTTATGTTTGCCTATATTTAAGGTCAGAGCTCAAGGACACAGACTCACYACCTAAGTTAAACCAGTAACGAGTTACTTGTTTTTCTGTTGCAGAGTAGTAATATTGATTCTCAAACGAACATGCAAAAGATCTAGACAGTAATGGTTATCACTTATGAACTCTGCGGATTTAAACATCTGTAGGAGGAGGAATACATACACAATTAAAAGTTGGGGCTCAGTTTYATTTGTTTTTATTGCTCACTAAGGGCACACATAGGAAAGACGTTTGCAGGTCCTTGGATGTCACTTGTTTTAGTAATGTTAAGTCTTCCCTTTCATGCATTGAAAATGAGCTTGGGAATCTGGAGTAATTTCTAAAGCAGCGATCATAACTTGCAAAAGTAAAGCATATGTTTCACTGCTAGAGATGATGCAAGTATTCTATCTCTTTCGTTATATATTTGCAACATATTCAAAATAGCTGATTTGATCATGTATAAATAAACCCTAGATGGATGTTTGGCATGRATTTACTTGTGAAATTTATCTTTGCTGGACTCTTTCTTTTCTGTGGCAGTATGTTCTGGCACTGATGTTAGCATCTGTTTTAGCAGAATCATTTAGAATAGGGTTAAACACAKTCCCATTAATGCAGGCCATGCTCAAAATGCTTTTGACTCCTGYGTGAACATAAAGATGAGTTTATTGACCTTGATCTGCGTAATTTTTACAATGCCAACATAAAAAAATAGTTTTATCACCACCTAGCATGTTGAAGACTCTTTCTGCTTCAAAGTTGTTTGGAATTTGAGGGAGAGGAAACAGAAAAATGGTGAGGATTTATCTATACACTTGTGAACCTGCTATGCACATTGCTGAAGGTACTGAAAGATCATATAATTTAAAGCTGTTCTACATATGCTATGATAAATCAGAGACAGATTCACCTAAAATTGGAATGTGTTAAGGAGGATTAATGCATAAAACTTTTCATGATCTGTTTAAGAAGTTTAAACTATTARTCTATAAATAAATATTCCAACTTCCAAACATTGGATTATATTGATACTGATTAGAAAGTAGATTTGTTACAATTCAGAAAATGTTGAAATTACAAGATCAGATACTAAACCTTGAAAATACCAGGGACTGGGKAAAATAATAAATATTTTGAAAATAAGAGGTTATCTCATATGGACCAGGGRACTATTGATGTTTGAACTAGCTTAAATAAAGGATTTAAAACTCCTGCAGCTCAAAGATTTTCAAGTATTAATGGCTGYGAGGAATTAAAGGATTAAAAGTATTTAAAATATTTTTTTTAGAATTTGAATATGGATACAATGCTTGTAAATAAGGGAAACTGCTTTCTTCCTATGCCTAAAAAATATTTTTCTTGTTTCATAAGAATCTGTCATCCAATTTACATAACTTGTTTGCTTTTCCTCCCTCCCTCCCTCCTTKTCTGCCTCCTTTGCTTTCTTCCTTTTCTTCAGCTCTCCATCTTTTTCTTCTCTTTTTCTCATTCTCCTTCTCTTTCTCCTCCTTCTCCTTTGACTCTTCAAGTGACAGAGTGATAGTCTTAATAATCAGGAAATTGAAGGATTTCTGAGGGAAATCTGGCAGGAGATTGAATCTCAGCTCTGAGGCTTGCCAAGATTGGCTACATAGCAGTGGTGACAGGTATAGTCTCATGGGGAAAGTTGCCAGCCACAAAACAGCTGTAGAGCACTGCTGACCAAAAAAACAACAGTGCTGGCAAGAAATAAAGTGAAAAATGGCCTGCAGTTAACATAAAATGAAAGAAGAAAAGAAAAAGGGAGAGACGGAAAACAGTAATCCATGAAAACTGCTGCTACTGTTGCTGTTACAACTCATTATTCTCTCTCACTATGATATAATACAGCAAAACAATTCTAATTATGTAACAAGTCTCTGCATTTTGATTATAAAGCTAAGAGGGATAGATAAAAACAAGTAATACAGTAAAGAAGAAGATGGTCTATTATAGCACCAAGCAAACAAATAGTTTCATAAGATCTTTCTGTGTAGGAAATCTGATTTTTTAATTGCCTTCCATAATTCTTTCTTTCCATGTTGTTAAACAGAGTTGGTTAATGTTATATCAATAATCTAATATATCATCAGTGCGACAGTAATTGTAATGATCACACTTGATCTGATTCAGACATTTTAATTCATCCTGAGTGTAGGGAAGTGCTCTGGAGTACATACTTGACCTAAATGGAGCACAAGAATCTGACCCAATAATAAATCTAATGTCGAGAATATTCCAGTTGTAAATCTAAATSTGCCTAAACAACTGTCCTTTTCCCTCAAAAGGGATATAAGCAAATCACCCACAGACATTTTGACCTTTTCTCTTATAATATTTTCAGTTTGTTTAGGAACTCATTTCCCCTTCCTAAAACAAATTGGGTGATAAAGATATGTTAAGACAAAGAGTTAAGGGCATGAGCCTGTGTTTGTCTAATGACGGTAAAGCATCGGGAGCTGACAGTGATGACATGCAACCCTGACCCTAGTCTGCATCATCTTTCTTTTTTCTCCCCTTCCCCTGCAGCTCTGGGTGACTCAGGGGCTCTTCTGTTGGTGATAGAAAGCTCTGAGCTCAGACTGCCAGTCCCCACGGGATCAGTGCCAGGCTGGTACAACCTTGGAGCAAATTCCAACTCACCTTCTCCTTRCTGGCTTTCAGGAAAATGGTATTTGATTAATTCCTGAGTCTGTCTTACAGCAAACACAGAAGAAGAAGGAAAAGGCAGAGGAATACCTATAACCTCACTTAAGAGGGAGCTGTGGAGTGGAGCTCACCGCTGTCAGCACAAGTCGCTGTGTAATTTTCTCACCTTTGCATGTGGCTTTTCTTCTCTCAATGCCTTAAGGAAACCGGACTGAGCAATGCTCCAACTAAGGAAACAGTGGAAACACCTTCCCTCGAGTAATAAATCAATTGAATATTTTTACAAGCTGTAATTGAACATAAATGAAAAGTTTTCTTTCATCCTTTACCTAGGTATTCGATAGATCGAAACACAGACCTGGAGAGATATTTCAATATTGATGCCAACAGCGGAGTCATTACAACTGCCAAATCTTTGGATAGGGAAACTAATGCTGTTCATAACATCACAGTTTTGGCCATGGAAAGTCGTAAGTATCCATAGATAGGTTTTTATTGATAGTTTATGTGTAAAACTTCAGGCTTGCTTGTGATCAGCTTAATTCTGAGAAATTCTGGCATTTGCAAGCTATGGCAGATAAAAATAACTTATTTCTTAATGCAGAATAAATCTATATATTAAAAATTAAAAAATACAACAGTTTAAGTGTTTGGTCTTTCATTTTCTTCACACCCTGTGTATTCTTTTGTCTTCCAAGTACAAAGGAAGATGAAATATATGAAGTCAGCAGTCTCAGAACAAGTGTCATTACAGGAAAAGTGATATCGAAGAAAAGGGAGGGTGGTTACCCCATGTTAGTCAGGGCTCTCAGAATTGATTGCTCTTGGTCAACCACAGCATTCTTAGAAGATGTGAAGAAAAGGGGATGTGAATGATAATGTGGTTTCATTTTCCCGACTCTAAGATACCACTGTAGAGGTGATTTTGTACTTGGTATCTTTTTCTGGTGTGAGATGAAAATTGCTAAAAAATGTAACACTTCAAGTTGATACAAGAATTCTTCTAATGCAAGTTCAACTAAACTTSTTCAGCTTTGAATACATCTGTGAAGAACAATGTATTTTTGCTTTTATGTTTGAAGAATTTATTTCTTCAAATTTTGTCCTTATTACTACTCTGTTAGGTTGTGACAACAAAAGAGTTATCAGTTCTCTGGCTTGCTGTTGTAAAAATCATCACTTCTTGATTTCAGTGAGCTTAATTTATTGTTTAAACTGAAAGATAGCATTTATTATTTATTGCCTCTTGAATTTTGTTCTAAAAACACAACATGGAAAACAAATTTTTTTCCTGGGCGATAACTAAGCTGATGAAGTGGACAAGGGAAATACTCCACAAAAGTGAAAGTCTAGGAGCACAAGTAAAACCTTTTACTGTTTTTATTTATGTTAATTTTCAATAAGCTTAATTCAGCAGAGGAAAAATTTGATGTCAAAATTACTTTCTTATATGATATTTCACATGTGGAATAAAAAAAAAAGCCAAACAAACCAAACAAAATGACTTYGTGATTTACATTTKWRTGCTTAAAATATTTATTAAMATGTAGTTGMRATACACTATAAAAAATGGATRCATATTTGARGTTTTGTAGAGTTTTTCATCCTGTCCTGCTGTAAYACTATTATCACCACTTTTGGTAAAAAAAGGATTGTAATATCTCTTTTCCTTGCTCCAAAAGAGAAGCAAAATGAGTATTGCACTCAGTGATGTCCTTTTGCTTAGTCCAAAACATAATTACTGTATAAGGTTAGATTATGACATTGCACCCTGAACATACTCATATTTTAGCTAGAGATGTGTATCAGTTTAATGATGTGATTCATATTTAAGGTGTTGGAAATGTTAATGACAGTGTTGAAACACTTAGTTTTATGTGCACTTTAATAATTTGGAACGCAGACTTCTCTTTTTCTTACATAGCTGATAAAATTCTGGGTTTTACCTCTTAATACCCTGATGCAATTGAATTCCTGAAAAAAAAAAAAAAAACCAAAAAAAAACCAAAACCCCATAATAACCATACTATTCCCAATATGAATAGGGATGTTCTGACTATGTTGCTGATGAATTTGCTACATCTTGATCTTGTCCTTCCATGTGATGTGATCCAATGCTGTGATTAGTGAGTTCGATTTCCAGTTTATCCTGAGAGTAAAATCTTAGTTTAATTGAGATAGTTTGAACACATAAATGTTGGTCCAGAAGATCAAGACAAGAATTTCCTTTGTATTTGAGGGAGGGAGTATAATTGATTTTACATACATATCCAGAAGAAGAATGCAACTGAAMAAAAATAATGACCTTAAGAATAACTTGCAACGACCTCCTCTTAATTATTTTTTGGACTTTTTCCTGTAGAGAATCCAGCACAGATTGGGAGAGGCTATGTAGCCATCACTATCCTTGACATCAATGACAATGCCCCCGAGTTTGCCATGGAGTATGAGACAACTGTCTGTGAGAATGCTCAGGCTGGTCAGGTATGTCTTGAGAAGTTCTGTGTTTAYTTTTGCCAGTTAGACTTCCAGTTTTAAGATAAAGAAAAACCAGCTTATAACCAGCAAAGAAAAAAGATGTTTTGATGAACAGAACAAACAGGAATAAATATACARGTGTACAAATTGCTAGTTGAAGGTACTGTTAAAATCTCTGCCTTWCTTGTGTAAGTGATACATTTTGCTTAACTCGCCTAATTTTGAATAATATTAAGAACATATACTTCTTCCTAATCTTGGTGGAAAGTGAGAAAAAAGTAACACAAAGGTTAATCTGAGACTAAAAGCGTACCATTCAGAAAATGAGTACACGCTTTTATTCTCCCTAGGACGCATGTACCTTAAGGACACAGTTTCACAAGGAGAATATATTCCTATTTTTTTTTTTATTCTTATCTTTTCAACTAGCCAAATATCTTCCAAGTAATCCTASACTCAACTAAAGCTGTTGTTTGTCCTTATTGTCCCTCGTATTTGGCCTTACCATCTCTGCTTTGGAAGTCCTCACAAAACACATGGACTTTCTCAGTCTCTCCTGCCACTTCCAAAAGACCAGTAGATGTTCCACCTGCATAGATCTTGCATATTCCCTGGAAAACTTTGTACTTTTGTGCCTTCTCCCAGAGAATTGTTCTTCCTGTGGCAGATGTTTATTACACATTTCAAAATCACATCATAATTTAAATTCTGAGCAAGACCACTACAATTATTAGCTTGTGTTCCTGAGAAACATGGATTATTCATGGTCTTATTGTTGTACCTAACCCTGTGCTCTGGTTAGAACTAGACCAGAGGATTGGAGCTTCCATTTTTATGATTTTTAAGTTGTGGTGACATTTTCTTTAGAGGTAAATTTTGACAGAATTTTAGAAAATAGACTGCTACTACTGATAACAATAGTAATAATAATGGTAGTAATATGAAAACTGAGAAAATATTATTATACCTATTATATGCCTTTCTGATTTTTAATTATATTAAAAARGAATACATTAATTCAAATGCTCAAAAGTATCACAGTTTCCTTGTGAAAGTTTACAACACTGTTCGCAGTCACTGATAACCACACTAAGAGCCATCCAGAAGATACATTTCTTTCACTTCTATGCAGTTTATATGCAGTTATTATTATCTAACTTTCTCCCAGGCCCTGCAGAGCATTGCTTTGACCAATAAATTTGGTACAGGTAAAGCAGACTTGACTCACATTTTAATTTTAACAGTGTCTCTACATACTTAGGAGATTAGAAAACCAAAATACAAGATGATCAGAACTCAAGGGAGTKTTGATATTTTGATAGGTAACAGTGGGGTTATGCAATGTACATGTACATATGTTTCAGTGAAACCCTGATGTATCTTAAAACAGGTGATCCAGAAAATTAGTGCAATTGATAAGGATGACCCACCAAATGGCCATCAGTTCTACTTCAGTTTAACAGCAGAGGCAGCAAATAATCACAATTTTACATTGCAGGACAACAAAGGTAAGAAAATTTTGATTTGGTAAATAATTACCACTAACACCCTTCATTTTCAATGCAGCATGCTTATTATGACCTTATAAACTTCTGTTCTGGTAAGGAAATAAATTAAAGTACAAACACACTGCAAAATAATTTTATCCTAAAGACTGTTTGTTGCAGAAATGACACTGCTATTTCAACCATTTAAAAGCTTGAGCCAAACAGTTTTTTTTTTCTTTTTTTTTGGATCAGTCACTCTACACATTTTTTTCTCCTGCATTTATAGGTTTTTATCTAAATTAGATTTTACCTTGGGGCAGTGACCAAAAAAGRTCCCAGAATTCATGTCTTATTAATATAACTCAGGGCTTTAAAAAATGAGTGCACAGGACACAGAGATGGTTTATGATTTGTGGGAATTTTGTTTTGATTTGGTTTTAGAAAAACACATCTTTTCAGTAAGAAAGTGCATCCTCTTGTGAAGAACACTTTTGATGATGAAAGTTGCAAATAATATTTGCACACACTTCTTGTGACTGTTTCCTCAAAGGCTCCCATTGACATCACATTTTTGTTAGTTAAAATTTCTGAAAATACCCTCTGATTACTGCTCTCATTAGTTACATTGCACAGTACAGCAGCTGGGCACGTGTAAGGCAGTTTACCTATTAGCTGAAGCAAACAGAACTAAATAGACACGGTATTGCTCTTGCATTGCTCTTTTAAGAATCAGTACTAAGCCAAAGCTACAAAGATTTCCTAYTCATAAAACAAGAAAAACAGACATCTGGACACTGAAGGAAACCATTTGTCCAGGTAGATTTTGAACAATATTCAGTAAGTACAATGTGTAACCTAATAAAGTTCTTTCACAGAGGTTTTCATTGCCTTACCTTACATGTAGTTAATGAAATGCTTAATTCTCTTTGTATGAACAGCTTGCAGTTTGAAACTGAAGGCTCTAATAGCAGTAACGATCAAAGTAATAAAAGTGCATTAGAATGAAACCATTCAGAAATCTGACATCATGAGTATTGCAAAATGCTTAATGAAAGGGGAGGCCTTCTTCCAGAGAACTTATAAWTTGATAAAAGTAATAATAGACTTTTGTAATGCTGGTAAAATGAGTGCAGTTACAAGCAGCAAATGCCTCCTTCAACATTAGTTCATTTTATGCATATCTCATGTGATGCTATATCAAGAGGAGTTTGCGTATTTTGCCAGGTGGGTCATAACAAGTAACACAATAAGATAGCTTTACTGACTAGCAATATATCTGTCTGTGRATGGATAGGTAAGTAGATAGACCAACAATGAACATTTCCATACATCCTGGGAGATATAACACACTACCTTTCAGGAGCTCTCAATCTATATTAAACACTGTAAGTTTTGAGCATATATTCTTGAGCACACGGGCTTTTAAATCATACAACTCAGAGCAGTGTCAAAGTATACAGCTTAGACTTATTAGAACAGTCACCTTGAATCTCAGAAGAGGCTGAATACAACAGCATGTCTTTGATGTATGCACCATTACCTGTGATTGTGCACTGACTGGATTTTTTTTTTTTTTTTTTTTTTNTTTTTTTTTTTTTTTTTTTTTGCATTCATAAAATATTTAATTGATCTTCAGAACCTATTCTCCTATTAATATGGTCATTGCTTCCATTAATATGACATCTGTACCTTTAAATAGTTGAAATAGATGCTTGTAAATTAACAGGAACTGTGTATGTAGATACCTAATCAGACCACTTAAGGGTAATTTTTTTCTTTTTTATAATGACCTCAGTGTCAACTGTCTGTAAAGAGTGTGAAACTGTAAGCTTAGCTAAAACCAAATGTACATCTGCATATTTATAAATCTAAATATTTAAAATATCCTTTTGTTAAAAATATAAATCCTTTTGTTTAGTTGGGTATAATTTTCAGCTGATCTTACCTCTGCAGCTTCAAGAATACATGACTAAGAAAGGTAAACTTGTTAAAATAATATGAATGTTTTCATAAAGTCTTAAAGTAGAAGACTATACTATTTATAGGCATGTGTTGTAGAAAAATCATATCTTTTCTAATTTGTTTTTTTGTTCCTTTATCTAGATAATACTGCAACAGTATTAACCAAAAGAAATGGGTTTCGAAGACAGGAGCAGTCCGTTTACTACTTGCCAATATTCATAGTGGACAGTGGATCACCTTCACTCAGTAGCACTAATACTCTCACCATCAGGGTGTGTGACTGTGATGCGGATGGCATTGCTCAGACATGCAATGCAGAAGCATATATCTTACCTGCAGGACTTAGCACTGGAGCCCTGATAGCAATATTGGCTTGTGTCTTGACACTGCTAGGTATGTCTCTTTTATGTTACCTTTATTTTCCATTCAGCTTATAGATGCAAAAGATATATGCATGTGCACATTAGCTTTCCCCTCCACTCTGATTTCTGTAAAAAGGCACAAATAGTATTCAAGGAAGAATAGCATTTTTGTACCTTGAGCACAAAAAAAACCCTTTACATTTGGATTATCAATTTAGATGTTTTGTTTCTATATCAAGCTGCCTCCAGACAGATATAAGAAATAACAGTAAAAGAAAAAAAAATATTACTTACATCAAATGCAATATTTGAAAGATAGACAGTTCAGTGTATGGAAGCATTTGGTTTAGCATATTGATCGTATAATCAGTATCAGTGTGTCCCTTTTCCACAGGAATAACTCTTTTTAAACATTTAGAACATAGAACAAAATAATTCAGAAAATACAACAGATATAATTTACTGATGAGAACTGTAATTGACAGCATCTACAGGGTGATYTTTTGTTCCTTCTGCAAATGGTAATTTATACYGAGCAGTCAAACTGCAAACTTAATAAGAGGCAGTGGATAAGAGTGGAATGGTGTCAACATCCTAGTTTGCYTAGCATTTCTCATGTAATACCTGGTCGTTAAACAGTAAATGGGAGAGTAAAGGGTCAAATCAAGAAATAAGGATGAAGGATAAGGTGAGCAGCGAGAGCAGTTTTGCTTATTGTCTGAAAAATCATGTTAACAAGGGTACCTGGTTCAGCAGAAAAGAATTTTCAACTGTGTGTCAATTAAGCATTTTTTTTTTATTCCGACTGTGCATACCAGTCTAAGGAAAGGGAGAAGACCACACCACCAGTGGTGTTTTATATGTCACTGTTATCAAACTAATTTGGATGGTTCAAATCAAGAGACTTGTGACCACACTTCTGTTCATGGCAGTATTTCCAGCTTGTAAAGATATATCTTCTTTCGCACTCTGATTCATRTTGCTGGAAACCATTAGAAGGAAATGTTCCTTCTACTAAAATATCTCTAAAGGACTCCAAAGTGAAAAACCTGTTGCATACTTCTTTTACAGAGTAATAAAAATCACTACCTCTGCAATGAACTCAACCTACTTACTCAGCTATACATATATATATATATATAGGAGGTGGCATTTCTAAAGTTTTCCATCTCCATGAGAAAAAAAAAAATATAACACCATAAGACTTGATTCTCACTCAACACATGGTTAGGCCTAGGTTTAAGAAATGGAAGAGAATTATTGCCAAAAGTTTTAATGAACATTTTAAATACCATTTGTAGGCAAATTATATACACAACTGAACTTTATTTGGACATGAAGCTAAATGTTAGAGTTCAAAAAGATATAAAAATATTCTCTTATATCAACTGGCATTATTATCAGTGAAAAAAACACCCATATTAAACTTTAGTGGAACATACTTAGGAATAAAATTTCTGTAACTGTTGCTGTATCAGCTAGTTTTAAATTATGAGGCAGATAYGGTTAAGGGGATAAAAGGGTTTTACCTTGGAATTTTAATAAGATCACATGTGCACTGCTCATCAAGGTGGAAAACGCTGTCGTCAGCCACAYGCAAGTGTCCACAAGGAAGAGGTTCCTAAGCACCACTTCTGCCCAGTGAATCCCCAGTAAACTGTTGCTGCCTTTTTTCTTCTCTCATTTGTTTCTAGAGTATGTTTTCTGGGACCCATTTCACAGTGATATTGCTAGGAATTTACTTTTTCCCTTTTGCTCTTTTCATTCATTCCTGAGAAGAATCTGAAGATCCTCTAGTACAGTGAAAAAAAACCAGGCTTCCGCTGTTTCCAAGTGGTTCCAGGACTGGTACAAGGAATGCCCGTTTTTGTGTTAGACTTTATCAGTGAAAAGAGGATACTGTCTACTGGGTCAATACTTTTTCCTGACACAAGATTAACACAGAGTGCAAATCCAGTCACATTAATCAATACCATCTTAATGTGGGTGCCAGTTGTAAAGCAGAGAAGGCATGAAATTTACATAAATTCAATGAATATGTACATTCTAGCACCAGTGTCTTGAATTTTCAACTAACTCTTATTTTCTCAGTTAGCATGATATACTTCAATATTTGTTCTTGCCCCATACATTCCTTTGTCTGATACATAATCATTTGTCTTTACCAAGGCCCAGATTGTCTCAGTGAGATTTCTTAGAATTATTATTTTTTCTTAAGCAACCAATCAATTTTGTTTTCACTGATCCTATGAAGGAAGAACATTACTAAATCATACTATTTTATGATAATTGCATGTACCATGGTGTTGACTATTTATTCAAACTAAAATAATTTTTTTAAGTTAAAAAAATTTTAAAACAAAATCTTTCCATCTTTTGACTGACTAATGGAGAATAAATTGTAAACTTTATTTTACAAGAAAGTGCCAGTACTTGGTTAATTACTCAAAATAGGTTTGAGATTTTACAGCAAGACTAAGTTTTACAAAAAGAAAAACAAAAAAAAATGAAGAAAAGCATATTAAACTGTATTTTGGTTAATTTTGTACTGCATGTAATTTTGGGAAAAGTAAGTAGAAATTTTTAAACTTTCATGGAAATTATACGGGAATTTAATTCAAGGTAATTTGTTTTTCACTTAGCATCTTCCAGACAAATTACTTTTGTAACAACTGTTTAGCATAAAATGTTTACATAAAATCAAACACACTGAATATTGACCTGTAGATAACCTCACAGCATTTGAGAAGTTAAATATTTTCTTTATATTGAAGCAATGGAAAGCTAGATTGGGACAACATTTTTTCATGATTTCTGTCTTGCATACTTCTGAATGTAGTCTATTAGTGTCACCTATTTTCTTAGAAAGACTGAAGAAAGCTTCCTATTGATGTGACACTAGAGTTTATAAGTTAATAATGCATTGATAAAACTTCAAAATACAGCTTTAAATAATTTTTTGTCATTTAAAAGAGAGCAAATTTGTTATCATTGTCACAATACCTACAAACTCCAAATTAAATCAGAACACGTAACTGTGATTTGCAAAGAAGAGGAAACAGTTCTAGTCATAAGAATCTTACTTTTTAAATAGGTATAAGGTGTACAGAATATGACTATGTAATATGTATGGGATTTGGCCTTGCTGTTTTAAATGCGATAAATGTGTAACTGGGGGCAARCATTTAACTGGGGGTACCCAAAGCAACACTTCCAGAAAGTGTTTGAATATTAAATGCAGCAGCTATTTTCTGAAAGTTAGGGAGTTGATTAGGGTCACTCACTGTGGGTATTTAAAGGTCACAGTCACTTAGCAAATATCAGTCCAAACTGATTAAACAGGTAAAGGTGAAGCTTGTTAAGTGGGAATTAAATTCAAGTTTCCTGAGTTCTGGATTTCGTGATACCCAAACCTTATCTGACTGCGCTGGCAACTGCAAGGTATAGCTAAATAGGTTATTAGTGTGCTGCTTAGATGGCTGAGGATCTCCAATCATCAGCTTTATGAATCATGACACACCTAAGGCATGAACCAGGACACAGATCTGCTCAGAGCTGATGCGGGTTATTGCCATAGTAAATTCCTGGCTTAGGGCTGCAGTGTATACAAAGCATGATAATGCTTGTGATTTAACTCTGTGCCTTACTGTAAAGCTCTGCATGCTGTCTTCCCCCTCAGGGCGTCTCACAACTTCTATGGTTTCCTTACAATTACGCTGCAGTTGCCTTGAGTACAAAAGGAAAAATTAATACTAAACCAGAGAAATATCTCCAGGTGACCTGAACCTGACTTATTACTAGATCATACTGAATTGGAAATTCCATGATAATTCCAGAAAGCACACTGCAAAATGGCAAAACAAAAATCCACTCTTGCATTCAAAGGGGTTTGTTTAAAGAGCGATTTAGGTGTACTGAAACTATGAACATTAGCGTTAAATCTATACTGACATAAGGATAAAACTGTGTAWTACCACAGCTAATATAAAGACTAATGAAATTTTTTTCTTGGCTATTGTACTTATTAAAGGAAATCAATATTTCTAACAATTCAAGTAAATCAGAAGAAATAAAAYGTTAGTTTAAATCTGCCTTTGTTAATTCCAGTTATTAAGCCTTTATAATTAGTTGCTTAAAATATCGATTGATTTGTTTATTCATTACACATAYGAAATCCGCATTGTCATTTCGTCTCTTTACTATGGGTTGGGTGCATCAGTAAGGAGCCARTCTGGTGCCCTCATTGTGCAATGCATATGTGYCTAAAGGTTTTCCACCATATTATTTCTTTTCCTAAGAATCATGAAATTTGGTTTTTACAAGTTCAACCAGTCCCTAATTACTAACTCARTCTCTGATTTTGTCATAAATGTAGGAAACAAAAACCCATCTTGACTTAATGAGAAATAAAAAAACTTCACGACCATTTGCATTTCAGACATCAGTGAAAATTGTYTATGGCTTTTATTCATCTCTGCAGCTCCTGCAATGCAGCTAAAGCTTTGTTCATTTCGAGGTTAAATTTTATTGTTCATGGCTGTTAGAAAGGCTGGAAATTAATAATCTTGTAAAGTAATCTAAATGCTAAAATATTTAACCTTTAGAAAGACTCCATATTTTTCTTGGCTTCAAGTGAGTGTGAGAGGTAGAAAGAACACTATATAAAACATTCATTGTATCTTGATTTTTATTATACCTTTAGGCAGAACTTCCTACTAAGTTTCGTATTTTACACTTATTAACAGGTCTTTAACTTTCAACGAAGTGTGAAGTGTGTTAAGAGGGACAGTAGAGTGAAAATGCATTTACACTGGAGTAAAGTAAATGATCAGCTGCCCACCTATAGGACAATAAAAAATGTGTTTGCAAATGTTAAAAATAATAATTAAAAAGATGTTGTGTCAATAGAAATTTTGGCTTAAATCTATATTTGTACTGTCAGCAWGCTAATTCACCTTTCACTTTAAAATATCTTTTACAATAAGGAATAACATTAAGAGTGGAGTGCAATTGTCTCTGATGACAATTTTATATTCTCTGCTGTATAATTTACAACTTAATTTGTATTTTACAAATATCAGAATGTTTTGAAATTTCACAAATGTCACTTTAAAGGTCAATATTTCATATTATTAAACTGCTTATGTAAATATTGTTCAAAGCAAAATGCCCCAAACTATTGGCTTCTGCATTCAATACATAAAGCATGAATCAGGTACATGCCAGGGGCACAAAACGTGAAAGGSTGATGCTGATTATGTAGTAATGTAGTCACAAGACATCTATTAGAAGATGGATTATTGGATGTGGGCTTGGTAGCTACTGAGAAAAGCAGAAATAAATGGTGCCTAATATATTTGTCAATGAGTGTAGAGGAAGAAAAAACCTTATCAAAATTTTATTTTTAGACATGTGTACTCCAAAGGCAAATAAAAATAGAGCAGAAAGACATCTCCTGCTTTATCCAGTTCCAAATAGTACCATAGTATCTATAGACATACACAGCTTTCTTGCATCKACGTATTACTGGTTTATTCTAGCCAATTGTTTCTAATATTAAATCATCCCTCACAATGACTAKATTGATACTGATTTTAAAATTCCTCCACAAAAAGACAGAGTTTCAAGAAAGGTAGTCCTATATCATACAATTGATGGAGGCCACTTTTGAGACTGTCATGGGAATCTGAAGCTTATTTTTATCTATATCACCTTTTATCTTTTGTTTTTCCAGATGTTTCTGCAGCATTTAAWTGGCCTTGCAAGCAAAGATTGAAAACCTTATCAATGCACATAATAACAAACTATTAACATTAAAAATCAATATCAAATCAGAAGAGATTAAATGTGGAATGAYACTTTCCAAAGTACTGTTATTTTTACAATCACAGTGATGCCTGCGATTTCCTGGGAGTATCATTAACTCAGCAAATGTTATCCAGATGCTACAATATAGTATTAATCATTTTCTAGGAGAATGATTCACACTCCCTCCTGTCCCACAGATGGGTGCAATATTCATATTATTGGTTCCATATTTTGTGTGCCAGCACTGATGTTTCTCTATCAAAACTGTATTAGAACAAGAGGAGCCTTGAGCTAGTTTCTTGCAGTGCTTTTGGCTGTCACTGTAGTTTAGTATTAACTTTCAATCTGAAAGAAACTTTAAGGATTAAAATTAAATAACCAATTACATTTCTAGTACTCGTTCATCCAATAAACTCCAGCCCTAGCAGTTCTCATTAGATGTAACTCATAAATCTCAAGTGCAGTACTTTGCCCTTTTCAGRAAAGTGAGAYCTTATATAGAGGTGGTTTTATTCCRTGAACTAAGACAGTCTTATTTTACACATTGCTTAACAATTCAGTGTTCTCCAATCTATAATTTTTAACTTCATTTTTGTTCAGCAGATATTGATCATACACTTTAATTCAGTCACTTTCCAAAACATGGTTTTTAATTAATTTCTATTCTGTTAATTTATGAACAT
>NW_026623455.1:769955-818937 GCF_030028575.1 Malurus melanocephalus
ATTATTGAAATTTATATTTAGCAGACAATACAGGATATAGATTAGAAATGAAGATGCTAATCCTGAATGATTTGGGAAATAGATTCTTTCGGCTCTAAAAAGCTCAAGGCTTAAAAGTTATTTCAGAACCTGTTAGGTTTCACATTTAACTGTATAAATTGCCTGCTATTTCCTTGTGTCTTTGCCATATAAGTTAATGAGTACTTCTAACATTAGGAAAAACACGAGAAAACTTCAGCACTGCTAAAACTCTAGCTTTTCTTTGTTCCAGTTCTTGTCTTGCTGATTGTCACCATGAGGCGACGGAAAAAAGAGCCCCTCATTTTTGATGAAGAGCGAGATATCAGAGAAAATATTGTCAGGTACGATGACGAGGGTGGTGGAGAAGAAGACACGGAGGCTTTCGACATGGCTGCCTTGAGGAACCTCAACATCATGCGAGACACCAAGACMAGAAGGGATGTGACGCCTGAGATTCAGTTCTTGAGCAGACCAACTTTTAAAAGCATCCCAGACAACGTCATTTTTAGGGAATTTATCTGGGAAAGACTAAAAGAAGCTGACGTGGACCCATGCGCACCACCCTACGACTCCCTGCAGACGTATGCATTTGAGGGGAACGGCTCGGTGGCAGAGTCGCTCAGCTCTTTAGATTCCATCAGCTCAAACTCTGACCAGAACTACGATTACCTCAGTGACTGGGGCCCTCGTTTTAAACGTCTTGCAGATATGTATGGGACCGGACCAGACTGCTTATACTCATAGCCTTGGAACCTTTTCCTGGAAATGCACTGAAGAATATTAAAACAGAAAACTCAACCTTACAGACTGAGGAAAGTTGTAAATATTTCTCCATTTTTTAAATTTTAGGTTGTTTTCTTTTCTTTTTTGCCTTGGTGGAACATATCTTCATTAGACTTGTCCTAGGGACTGCACTGACCACACAGAATATGAGCATTTGGTGGCATTTTTGATAAAATGAAATGCTCAGCCACGTTCAAATAGATAGCAACCCTTGAATACCTGCAGAGGCCATTCACTTTCAAGGGTATGTTTTGCAGCCACCTCAGCAAGCTGGTGATACTCTGTAGATGCCTTCACACTATTGCTATATTGAGAACACACAGTCTCTGATTTAAGAAGACAAATTTTCAAATATATAACACAAGACAATACTACATTACATGGTATTTACACCTGCAAGGATTTCTTTAGCAAATGTTCTTTACAGTCTACATACAAAAGCTAGAACAATAGCAGGAGGACTGACATTAAAAAAAAAAAAAAACAAAAACAAAAAACCAGGAGATGTATTCTTTTCTCCCTCTTTGTTCTCAGAAATTAGACGTCTCTGCAATTTTCTGGGTAGTGTTTTAGAAATTATTGTTTGTACTAAGGAATTCTACGCTGTTTGTCATCAATTTATGAAGCAACTTATAATCCACATAAAATGAGAAGTATGGAGGGGTATTCTTATGGCTGGGAAGTTTTGTGATGCCCATGTAGGTATAGAAARGATGTTGCTATCTATTTGCTATTTTTTTATTCTCTCTTCTGATTTGTACAGGAGAATTTATCCTTTTTTATTATTGTTTGACATAAAGTGTTGTATTTATTTTGGAGCTCCAATCTCCACTAAATTCAGGTCCATTTTACTGCCTCATGGTATTAGACTTGTCAGAACATGCTGATTTTTCTYCAGTCTCAGATAAATGTAGGAAATGAAGCATGGAAGTGGAGAAATTACAGTAAACAATGTCGCCCCCCATTCATCCCACAGAAAGGACAGCAGCTCCAAGGACGTGCAGTTGTTCTTCTGAGCCATTACAAAGTCTGAGACATTTAAAGAAAATATTTGTACATTGAATTTTTTTGAAAGAAGACTGCAGAGGTAATTGGGAGTGTCTTTAATGCAAGATTTAATTTTCAAGGTTAAACATGCTGTATGCTTCAAAGACTGTAAACACCTTGCTTTTCTCCTTCCCCTTCTCTTTTGCTGCTGATGAATCACAGTAAAAGATTTTTCAATTTCTTTCTTATGTTAAGCAATGTAATACTACTAACTTCAGAAGTCATCTTTAGATYCTATAGATGCACATAAGTATTTTTTCCCCAAGGTGTTAACTCACTACACAGAATTTCTATGCTGGTTCAGGAGTGCCAAACAGAAGGACAACCGTGGTTGGTTAATATACTGTATGGTTTTGAAGTAGGATTTCTTAGAATAAGACAACTTTTTTATGATTCTGACAATATTTATACTTCATCTTTCATGATTTATTACTAGATAATAAGGCATATATCCAAGTAAAATAGTGGGTTTAAGTATTATTTCAGATTTTTTTTTTAATTTTAGATAAAATGTAGATGACTTCCTAAATTAGAGTCTCTTCCTGCAAATTTTTTGTTTGTACCTAAGTCAAAATGACTTGACCTGTCTGCAGTTGCTGAGAGGTACACAGAATTGTTTGCAGAACTGTGTTTGTGAACAGAAAGTACTCCACAGAGGATGATGCTCACTCTAAAAGCACTTCTTTCTGAGAGAAGGATCCTTGTATTGAAATCCTAATGTATGAGTGATGTGAGGCTGGGGGATGGGAAATTAACATTAAGGCTTTGTAATTTTTGCAGCCCAGCATTATAAATTAACTATGTGAAAGTGGCCTTCAGCTCCATCAGAGAAGAAAAATAATTTTAATCATCTACAACATACTTAATTTGAATTACATTTTAATAGACAATCATTGTTTCATAATTCAGTAGATTTGCTTCTAGTTGTATTAAATATATATATATAGGCATATATATATATATATATATATGACAGATTTTGTAATGGAACTGAAAGATATCGTCCATGACTTTTAGTCATACATGTAAGATTTTCAATAAAAATATTAAAAAACAGAAAAAAAAAAAGAAACACGTGTATACAGTTTAATGGGAGCAGATATGCTGCAGAATTTAAGCAGGTATTAAATCAGCTGAGAGAACTGTTTTTCATTAATCTCTTTGTTGTTTGTTGGAAGATAATTCACGCATCRGGATTAAGATGTCAAAAATGCTGATTTTAGCACATAACATTCACGGGAGATTTAAGTGTGGTTTAGAGTAAACAGGCTAATTTCCTTGCTTTTCCACCCTCTATATCTGCCAAAAAAAACCCCAAAAAGTCCCACTATTAGGAAACTATGCTAGTGTGGAGCTTTTTTGGTGTGCTTTTTACAGAAAAAAGCACACTTTATTCTGATGCCATAAAACCTCTTGCATATATATGATTTTGGCTGCACAGTTCTAATTTAATTAAGTTTGCTGTTACATTCTACATGCTTAGCTACTGACTGTATTGTTGCAGTAAGAAAGGTGGAAATCCCTTAAATTTGATGGCAGACATTACTACAGCACATACGTAAGGGTGTGCATAATACATGTACTATGTAGTACTCACCATCAATTGCCATGACTACAGTTTTTCATGGTGTGTAATCTGGATGGTATAAAGTATATTCTACTGACTAAATGGTATAAAATGTAAGGAATTTTTTATCTGTCCGGGAAAGGTAATGAAATTATCTGGGCAAATTAATTAGAACAGGCCTTTAAAAAGACTCCCAATCATATTTATTTAATTAATTTTCTGAAGAGCTTCAGAACTAGACACCACAAATCCCAGATTAAAAATATATCAARCATTGCAATCAGTCCCATTTTACAGTCGAATATTAACACATCTTCCTTCTGCCATACGCCAATTGAATAGGTTTAGTTTAAATTGAGATTTCCAAGAACCTTGAAAAGGGCACAGTTTTGAGACCACTTCTAAAAAGACCCTACATAAAATTAGTGTGTTTGAAGACTTAAGGTAAAGACTCCTTACTCTGCTTTGACCAGTGTGAAATCTACTAAATTCATCAGAGTCAAACAATGGACATTCTGACTTATATTTCTTATTCAAAAGRATAAATGTAGTGTACTTTCTCGAGGTTATATTCCCACTAAGCACAGGACTTCCTAAGCCTTCTAGTTCTGATGGCTGCTTAATACATCACTGTAGGACTCGTGAAATTTGATGTTACCAACTGAAAGTTCTCTTTAAAAATTAAGGGRAAAAAACCCCAATTTCCTTTTTGCTCCATCTTTTATTTTGTTGTTTTGAAAGGGAGCAGGAGGATTCATYGCAATGCCCCTTTTCAGTTAAGGTCTTTTCTCAAATATTTTTTCCTGTTTACTCTTGAAGTGCTAGCAATAATTAATAAAAAATGTTTCCTATCAATTTTTCTTTTAGAGATTTTGGATGAAAGCATGTTATTGAATATAAAATGGCAGCATCTTATTTTTATGGACAAATACTCTTGTATGACATAAAGTCAGTTTGTCATTCTGAAAAGGAAATAAATATACTATAAAGCATACAATTACATTGACTTTTAAGATCATTAAAGAGTTGAGAGGTGAAAACAATTAACTTTATCAAATCTAATATARTTCTCAGTTGCATTCTATATGAGACTGATTTTAATTTTTTTTACAGAGATTTTTTATCTACTTTGAAATCTGTGTAGAGTCATACTGCTTTGAGACATCATTGTGTTCACCTCATATAGCGATAGAAYGGGCCAAGTATATTTTTATTGGTCTGTGAATCTAAAAGTGAAATGTTAAAGATGGAAATGTCAGTTTATTTGACAGAAATAGGAATGTCTACAGGAAAATCAGAGTTCTAAGAGTTGGTCTCTTAACTATGGCATCCCTAAGTTTGCCGGATCTACATCTAAGTTTTCCAGATACATTCTAAGACACATTTTCACCCCAGAATGATTCCTTCCTCACCAAGAATTCTTCCCTTGTTCTTTTTCAATGCAACTAAAAATTTATTTTACTGTTCACTGATTTTTTTAAATAGATCCCTTCCTTAACTGTTGTTGTTTGAACTAGGGGAATCTCACCACACAATATAATCTATTTTCTAGATGAAGGGAATGAAAAAAAAAATCKACGTGTGATAGGCTATACTATGTTAACATAATTTTCCCTTTCTCACAAAAGAAAGAAAAGAATTTTCCCTATGGTACATAAAATCTGTGAAAACTTGGACCATACAATYGCATATAGAAATATATTGGTTGAAAAAACTTTACCTCATCATTGTATGACACAATTGTAATGGAGTCTTCATGTGAATYGTTATACATCTAATGAAACACAATGAAAGAAGAAATTAGTATGAGAATTTCCTGGAAATAAGAAGAAAACCTCATTTGAAGCCACGGTGGTGTGTTACATACACTCCTCATATGTGAACACATGTTTTCTAAAATTATATGAATATTTAAACATTCCACCCCCAAGCTATTTCATTTTAAATAACTTTTTTTTTAAATCAGAGAGTATCTGGAAAAAAAAAAAAATTAACCTACTCTCAAAAACTTTGTTTAGCCCCATCAATGGCTGAGGTGGATAAATGTAGTTTAGATTCAGGCAAAATCTTTATGATTGCCCCCATGAGGAAAGCACATAGGTTTCATATTTTGACTAAAAGTAGTTTAAAAGCTGTTAGCAGTGTTGCAAGGACTGTGATTTTCATGATTTTTTTTTTTTAAGTGATGCTATCAGATTGAAATTCCTATTCCTAGAAATAACGTAAACTTAAAGGGTATTTAATATTTGGGTGATTAATTAAAGTCATAAACCYGTTGTGCAGCATAACAGCAAGCTGAATGCTGAACCAGTACTGGAAAAAAATCAACGATTTTACCTTCTACTTCTACTCACCAGCACCTCAGTCAAAGTCAGAATTTCTTTTCTTTGTTCACCAAAGCAAAAYCATGTTGACTCTAAGTGGAATACAGTATATCATTACTTCTTATCTCTTCATGAATGTTATAAACCATTTACTTGGTCATTCTATTCAAATATTGTTGCCTGATTATGTCTTGACTRCCTAGGTAATTTTACCTGAGACCTACAAAGTTGGTGTGGTTTGGGGGTTTTGGGGGGGTTGGGTAAGGTTCATTTGTTTATGTTTTTGTTAATGTTAAAATTGGTATTCTTGCTGAAATGCTTCAGTTTGGATGAGCTGACCTTTTTCACTGGTTTTTTTGGGTTTGCTTTTCTTTGGTAAAACAATATTGATCACGTATATCCCGAATTTTCTTCTATTTTGACTCCAAACCGCTCTTTTTCTCTACTGTTAATAGCACCAAAKAAAGTCCTGAAGTGTTTCCTCTCTTTGACATCAAGAAGCTATGGAGAAAAAGACAATGGATCAACAGACTGCAGTGAAACTAATCTGTCATTTTTTTGAAACACAAGCTCACAAATTCCAGAGTTAAGCTGCTGTTAACACSATTCAAGTGATAACATGGATGTAATCATAAAACTTTAAAGTATTCTGGCACTAGTRTCAGCAATTTTTACACATTTAATGAAATAATATTTTAGAATCKTCAAGGTTTGTTACCTGTAACTCCATTTCATCATTATTATTTATATCATGGTCTTGATGCACAGAACAAGAARGAAAAATTGCTAAAGTCAAACAGCCCAAGTACAAAATGTCCCTATGTGCACTGACATTTAATGCAGCATTTTAATTACTGCTTTGCYTTGGTATTCCTCATACACTGATAGCTTTTCCTCTCTTTGAGACTAACTGCTAATAAATTAAGATAGTGTGATATCGGGCCAGATATTCAAGCCACATTAGACCATTTGAGTCTGACAAGAATATTCGGTCTGAATTTTAATGTGCTTCTACTTCCTTAATGATCAGAATATCCTTTATTATTGTCATCAKATTGCTGACAGTATATGGAGAAAGAAGTGTTTACTGATGCACCTACAAAATACTAGGTAAAATCTTGATCATGTTGAAGTGCTTGGCAGATCTCCCTGTGGCTTTCAAGAGGTGTCAGGATTTATACATTTTACATTTGCATTTATACGTTGTTAGGGGAGATGGGTAAATGATCTCTTGCAACATCAAGATGGGTGAYTGTAGCTTTGAGCAGGATAACTTTTTGTTTTTACATAATCTSTTCTACTGACTTTCCCATTTTGGAAGGCGCAATATGCTTATTTCAATTGTAATGCAAGTAGCTTAATATGATGTTTTTAATGGTATAAACTATTTGCTATCACCACAGTACACATAACCTTGTTGTAATGAAAAGTGTTCTTGGTCAGAAAGATCATTTCTTTGGACATGCTAAATGCAGACAGTATTTAGAAAGGTTTACATTTGATGAAGTAGCAATGGTAAAATACTACCTGGAGAAGAAAATAAAGCCAAAACACAACAAAAACAACAGTTTCTCCTTAAAATAAAGAATACACAGAATTTACTGGATATCAAAATTAAATTAATATACTTTCCTCAGCCTTTGGGACCATTTGGAACCTTCAGCTTTACTGACTTTGAAGACTGTAGGCACAACCCAAATTAACCATAATCTTCTTGTTTTGAAATGTGTTGACTTGCTGATGCTTGAGTGAACATAAAAAGGGGCTGTAGCAACAAAATGACAGAGTTTAAAAGTATTTTCTGGTGTTTTTAGAGCTTCACAGATGATCTAATGATGTGAAAAATAATGTTTTATCAGATACTACTGGAATAAAATTTCCTTTCAGCTAATAATAATTCCATCCTGTGGAACAATATCTTTCAGCAGTCTGCAGTGCTTGGCTTGGCYTCATCTTATTCAAATATAAAGAAAGAGGTATTAGGGGAGAGASTAARCACCTAAGTGATAAGCTTAATAAGAAATTTTCAATTGGTCAAAACATTAAGTTTCCCTGTTTTATGTTTGAGGAACACATGAACAGAGCTCCCATAGGATGTAAAACCTGTTGATGCAGCTATTGATTCTGGCTGGATATTTGTTCATTTTTTTTCCTTCAGTTTCTAGTAGTTTATGACTTGATTTATTTTTCAGTGTAAGTGAATATAAGATAACACAATAAAATAATATGAAGAAATTGACTCAGTAACAGCTGATCATGAAAAATAGATTAATATAGTTTGTATGAGATTTTTTTTTTTTTTTTACTGTAGATTAGCAGATCAATATACTTTATTGGAACTCAGAGATTAATGTAAACCAACTTGGCTCATTCTCAAAGCAGTCCAAATAAAGGGGTTTTAATTCAAATAGCTACTATGAAATGGGGAGTTATTTAAATATTCAAAAGCCTGTTCCCTGGAAATAAACAGAGGTAACCAASAATCCATACTTCTTMTCCTTCTGGGAATGGGTAGATATAYGCAGAGAAGACAGAAAGGGCAAGATCTTTCAATTTAACACCTGTAGTGAGTATGTTCGAAAATCCAATTGACTACAACTGAAAGCAAGATAGAAGCACAGGAACCTCTGTCAGTGGCATTCATCCTAATCAGTCTAATTTAGCCAATTATCATCGTCTGTATTAAGAGTTGTCTTACTTTAATTTGGCCTTTGTGTGTTACAGCTTCAGAAACTGAAAAGATTTGTGTTGCCTTCTGGTCAATTTTGCATTCATGACGAAGTAAAGCAAATATAGACCAAAGCTGTGGCTGATGGGGAGTCTGGACTCACCTACAATTTAGATAAGACTGATGGTAAGGGAGACCATGCTGAATGTCACAAGAAAAGGAAGATTTCCTCAAACCCCTTGTGCTGATTTGTGTGTCAGTACCTCAGGAAAGCCAAGACCCTTGTGCCCCAACTCTTTGTCCCTTTGTGGGGCTCTCTCTCCACTGAGCCATCCCCTGGAACAGAGAGCAGTTCAACTAATTTGTTCAGGGATACCAACAACATAAGGTAGACCGCCTCCCAGGTCCCCGTGGTCGAGTGTGTTACCCACTGCCAGTGGCTGCCAGTGTCCTTGGAAGACTCTCCGGAGCAGCTTACAGAATAACACTACCAGTGTAATAGAATGTTGTGACAGGTAAAGATCCAAATGTTACTGGTGATAGTATCTCACTGAAAAAAACTGATTCAAAGCACTATAAAGATAAGTTCTAATCCCTAACAAAAGTTAGCTAGAGATAATAATTCAGGGTCCATGGAATATGATTCTTACCCAATTGGCTTCCCCATGGGGCAGAAGACATGTTCAGCTTTTATAATATTTGTTTGTGTTTAGGTGGAGCTTGAGTGGCTCTAGGCATGAATCATGCTGTGTGAGGGTTGCTCATACCTTGGACACGGTAGCTTTGGGACGGAGATGTGGATCAATATTACATCTGAGGTAACCTCGGGATGGTGATAGATGTCAGTATCATGTCTGAGAGTGATTTCACTCTGGTTTCTGGTTCAACAGCAAGACGTCATTTTTTTATCTGCCTTGGTAGGCAGCTAATGCTGTGGCTTATCAGCTAAAAAGTACCACTGAGTTTCCTCCTTAGCAAGGRTTTCAACAGAGYCTGGTCACTGTTTCTCCAGTCTGCTCCACTCTCAGTTTCATCCCCCCTTTGCATATATTRTGTGYAGGARGTGGGGAATGTTGACCRCATTCCATCCAAGGAGCAGCAACTRTATTTCTCCCCTATAATTWCTGTGCTGTTATARCTTCCMAGTTTTCTTTAATTCTTCTCTGTCTTTTCCGTACAATCTATGACAGCATGCCTTGCTGCCTCATTCTTCATCTTTCCACTGCTCATCTCTTCCATCTCTTTCTCCAGGTGGTATTTCCTAGAGGAAAGTTGTTACTTTGTGAGTTCTCTCTGTATGGTAGCTCATACCACAGATCAATGACATCGAAACCAGAAAAAACAGAACAGCAATAGTAATGTTACCCTAACTACTAATAACAATGACACTTTCAAAAAGAGACGTAGTTGGTCTTAGAGTCACAATATCAAGATATCTGCCCACCTTTGTTGGCGATCTCATCTGTGGCCCTCCTTGTTTCACCTGTCTTTGTCATCTGTTGATATAAAGACCTGAAGAGGAACAGAGAACTTTCAATATTTTRGAGAATGAAAATAATATGGCAACATTCATGTAACTGTTTGTTTGTTTCTTCTTAGTTTATTTAATTCCTGGCATAAGTCTGGAGTAAACTATTCCCTAGCCAATGACAGCAACAATGTAATTTCAATGCTGTATGGATGGCAAGGAAGCTTCAGAAAACAACAAGCAGTCCTGAAAATTATTTGGCATTAGGAAGGCATACAAATGCAATGTGATAATCATACCAGTGGGATGGAATGCTGGAGGAAAAAAAAAAGCATACACAAAAGGGCTTCCAATACTTTAATTTCATACACCTTATGATTCGTAGAGTTTCAAAGAAAAGGAGATTGAATCAATTTGCTTAGTCATTCTGTCTTTTGAGGTAACCATTCTCTCAAATCCACAGGGAAGAGTAGTCGACAACTATTTTGGAAGAATAGTATACTTCATATTGAGGGACAAGGAATCTTCCTAGCCTTCTGCTGAATATACAAGGAGGTAAAGACAAATGCTTGATTGATGCTTTAATATGAAAGAAGACATATTTCTATGTAACCAAAAAGGTTTTGAGAATGTACTTTCTCCTCAGCTTTACTCCAGAAGSTGAAGCTTGTTAATACCCAAGCCTAAAGTTAAACATCTATCTTTAAAACCTTATGGTTTAGCTAATACAAGACTAAAATTAAAAACTTTATTGACATGGAAGCTCCATCTGAGGAGCAATAATTAATTAATCTTGCTTGCCTTTCAATCATAAGAAAACCCAATGGCTTTATAAATTTGAAAATCTATCCTCTCTTTGGAAATTAGAAATTGAAGAAATTAAAGGCTCCCTCACTAGCAAGTTTTATTGGCAAAGCAATRTGTGAGGAAAGTTAATGGCCTTGAACAGACTATCTCACCAAATGATATCTCTAAGATTAATCTGCCATGTGTCTAAGGAATCATCAGGTTAGAAAAGCAAAATCACTGCTCTGTTAGAAAACCAAAGTGGAGGCAGTTCAGGTAACCTCTTATCAACTTCAATAGAAAAACAGTTTCTGCTCAATCAGTTAATCTCTGTAATTTGCTGGTGGATGGAAATTATATAAACSAATTGATACAGAAACAATTAACATATCACTAGATTTAAAGGTGACCATACTGTCCAAACTTAATGTGTGAAATAATTCATCAAGATTCGAGCCAGTAAATCTGGACTGCTTATATTTTTTCTGAGTGAATTGAGAAAGATGCCAATTCTCTGACAGCAAAATTATTTTCTTAGCTAAATCTGTTCTACTGTTTGCTTTCAACATGCTTTAAAAAAAACCAAAACAACCACAGAGAAGCATAATACATGAGTTCAAAGCATTGAAGGAGGATTTTTTGTAACTGCAGTCATTTTATTTGACTTACAGTAGCTCAGAATTTGTGCAGGATAGTGACAATTATTTGGTACYAGAGCAGCAGTGAACTGACCCAGAGAACATTATGGTTTTCAGCATATTTAACCTCAGAATGAGACCATGTTAAGAATTTTAGTGGCATTAAGGCACATGATTGATGACAGTGTGGCAGCTAAAGACCTCTTAAGGGCCATGGTCAGAATTGTACCCTCATCTTCCAAATTTCCCAGACCAGATATCTGAGCACTCTAGACAATGGAATGTGACAAGTGTCTACCTTAKGAAATCTAATAAGAGAAAAAAGGTCATATGTAAGTCTCTTCTTTTGATGTTTTCTTATTGAGTTGAAAGTGGTCTTACAAGTCTTTTTTCTATCAAATAACCAAGGCATCAGATGAAGCTTTATGTTAAAAATTCTCATTWAAAGTCTGTAAACTAAATTATTTACAAAGTTTCCTTAATTTTTCTTGGGAAGCTTTGGCATTTAAAAATGAAGTATTTTAAAATTTCTAATTATCTATGCCTTCTTTCTTCCTCTATGGTTTTGGTGGTCAGGTTTTGGTAGCAGGGGGTCTACAGGGGTGGCTTTCGGTGACAAGCTGCCAGAAGCTTCCTACATGTCCTCCAGAGACAAATCCATCTGGCTCCAATAATTAGCCACTGGCTAMTTTGAAGCCAACCAAAAACCGTGGTAATGTCTCTGTGATAACGTATTTTAGAAGGAAAAACATTATTGTGCAGATGTGATTGTGGCCAGAGAAGAGCCGGGTAAGAACCTGTGAGAGGAACAACTCTGCAGACACCAAGGTCACTGGAGGAGGAGGGACAGGAGCTGCTCCAGGTGYYRGASTTGAGATTCCCCTGCAGCCCAYGGTGCAGACCATGGTGAGACAGCTGCGTCCCTGCAGCCCATGGAATAGCAGGTTTCCTGCGAGGAATCCATGCTGGAGCAGGGTGTGCCTGAAGTACTGCACCCAGGGGAAAGGGACCCACTTTGGAACAGTTCATGAAGAACTGAAGCCTATGATAAGGATTTACACTGAACAAATTTATAGAGAAATATTTCTCYCCTCAGGCAGTGGGAGAAACAGATGAACTGACAATAACTCCCATTCCCTCTTTTCYTACACCACTGGTGGGGAGRAAGWAGAGCTGGGAAGGAGGGAGGGGTGGGAGAAAGGTGGTTTTGGYACGTGTTTTACTCCTTTTTATCCTGCTCTGATTTTGTCRGCAATAAATTCAATCAATATCCCCAAGCTGAGTCTGCTGTGCCCATGAGAGTAACCCAGTGASYGAATCCCTGTCCTTCATTCATGAACCTTTGGCTATATTTTCTCTCCACTGTCCAGTTTTGGAGGTGAGTGACGGACAGGCTTTGTGGGGCACTTGGCAACCAGACAGGGTTAAACCAATGCTCTCATGTGCTGGATGAAGAACGATACATCAATAAAGCTTCTCTTTTTACTATTTGGTCTTTTATAATTTTATTTTATTTTATTTTTTTTTTCACAATATGAACTTACTGATGTATCAGAGTATCTTCTGTTTAGCAGATTAACAAGCTACCTRGACTTAAGATCAAACTGTAATAGCTCCTGAAACAACCTATTTTTTAAAAATTATTTTTATATAAGTAAGAGCCTATTGACTTTTTGCATTGCAAGACAGACAGCAAATATAATGGGTTTCACACATATTGTCCAAGGACATRGACACATGTTGTTTACGCCTAACAGGCAGAAACTGAATATGTACAAGATGACATGATGTTAGACTAAAAGGATGCAACTTTAACCAGCTGAGAAAGAGTACATCTTGTTTACAACTGAGTGTATTCATCAGAGAGCTGTTAAGTATGAATTATTAAACTTAGAGCACTTCAGAAAATGTAATTGAGCATGGAAGACTAAATATATAAATTGTAGTCTGCCAAAAAATGTATAAAAAAATAAATAATTAAAATAAATATAAAAATATATATAAATATAAAAAATTAACATTTTCCTGTTTCTAAAATATATATAAAATATAATATTAGTTTACAATTTAAATGTCAATTAGCAGTGGTAGTACACCAGTATTATGGAGGTTACCCATRTTGGCATCTTGAAAAATAAATGACTTCTCACATGATTTTACAGACTTTTTCACAACTTTTTGTTGTAAAAGTTGTCCTTCACTTTTTTTCTGTTATTTCTCCTCCTTTATTCCCTTTCACTTCTTTTCTCCTTTAATAAATCTGTTTTCTTATATGACCTGTCCACCTCTAAAAGGTTAAGATATACCAGGCACTCTCACTATTTGAGTTGCAAAATTGTATTGYAGGAATGGGTTTTGTAATCAGTGCTTCTGGTAGTGCTGCCTTCTASATCTGTCTGCAACAAAATTCTTTACTGCTATTTTCATGTGGTCAGAATTTTTCATCTTTTTATAAAAGATAGACAAAAGGCGTAAAACCAATACACTGAATTATGTCTTCTTCGGCATATGTATTCCATGAATTCTAAAAGAAAAGCTTTTCAAGAAACTTTGCATTCTGTAGACTAAGGATGAAGTAARACAGTGGACTTCATGCCTCAGGAAGTTAATACTGAATTAGGAAGAAAAATCTGATACCTGTCTGAACTGAGTTGTGARCAGGAAGGAGTTGCTAGTCAATAAAATTTGAAAGACATTACATTAGTCAGGTGGCAATCAGGGACCCTGTGTGAAATGAATTGTGTTTTGAAACCAGGCCATGGAGTATCAGTYCTCACACAACTCCTGACCATTAGTTTAATTCCTTTTTCAGCAATCTCAATAAAGACAAAAAGAACTAAAACAGAGCAAAATGCCCTCTCTCTGTCCATCTGGTTACAAAATGTTTCCTTCAGGCCACTTTTTTTAGCCACACTAGCTGTATCAGGCATCAAAGAACAAGAACAAGGAAGCTTTAGATGTTAATGGAATGCTAATTCAGCATTTTTCTTATAACGTTGGAAACAAAAGAAGATTGTTGACAAAGCAAAGATAATTCAAGTTAAGGTCACTCATAAAATCTTCCGATATTTAATATGGTACCATGTTCAGCTTTCAAAACTTGTATCAGTTAAATTCAAATAGGTCAAAAGTATTCATTAAATGAGATATGTGTTTAGATAGAATTTAAACCTAGTTTTTGACAAAGTTCTAAACTCTTCATTTTTCATTTCTTTTTTTTTTTTCCCTATCACCTATAAGAAACTGCAGAAGTTCACTTTGTAATAGTCTCAGTAAAGTTCTGGGACTAACAGGTAAAAGAAATCTGAAACAGTGCAATTTTCAAGGCACATATTTTAAAATAGATATATAATGACTTTAGGAACAAAATACTCTTGCACATRTTGAGAACAGTATCTCTGTGAAGTACTGAAATTAAAGGGAAATAAATTATTTTAGTCCAGAGAATATATTTATATAACCACAGAAAAAAATTCTGATGTATTGAAATGTAAGACAAAAATTAGACTATTAAGACTTTTTAATTTTTTTTYCTAATTGATGATGTCGATTGGCTTGAATGAGGAGCACAAGTATTGGAATGGAATGGGCAAAGAATTATTTTCCATAAAAACAGAAAATTGGAACATGGTCTTTCATTCAAAGCATTATGGCATTCATATGGAAGAAATTCAAGCCTTAACAAATTAAAAGAAAATCAATACAAAACAACATCACATATGTCCAGATGATTATTAGGAAAAGAAGGACAAAGTATGGAAAAAGACTCTCCAATAAATTCTCCTGTGACAAAATTGCAAGGCAGTAGAGAAAAAAAGTGAAAATTGTCAAAATGCAGTTAAGCTGAGTCTTTTAAGGAAAATTACATCTGTCAGTGACAAAGACAAAAATAGAAAAGGGTCAGCAGGGATAGGAAAGAGAAGAAAAGTGATACTAATACATGCTCTGAAACGAGATAAGATCAAGGTTAATTTATTGCAGTTGCCAAAGGAATATTTTTGCCTCAGACTTTCTTCCAACATAAGTGCTACACAGAAAAAGAAAAAAATAATTAATGATAATAAAAATAAACCCACACCAAAAAAACAATGACAAAAATGATGTATGTGTCAAAAGTAAGGATATCTGAAATGGAAACAAAACTTAGATTTCAAATTCTAAAAAATCAGAATACTCTCTTAATCTCTGTTTTGAAGAATCTAGTCCTTAAAAGAATGATCATTTGAAACTGAAAGTCCAGTGCTATGAATAAATTATGGAAATGCTCTCTGAATGAAGAGAACACAGCACTGTATGTACATCAGATACATRCACATAACAGGCATCAGTGCTTACAGTGGCCTGGATCACATTTTGGAGAAAAAAAAACAAAACAAACAAACTAATCCACAGAACTCTGTGGACCCTTGTGTAAACACAGTAGATCCACTCCATAAATATATTTTTCAGAAATATACAGATATGCATGTTTTCTGACAGCTGATCTATTATATCATCATAGTCAAGTCATTCYAATCTATCTAGAGTTACAAAGCACTTCTTACAATTCCTTATAGAGGAATGGACTTATTCATTAGAAATAAATAATAGCTAGACAACGAGAATGCRGCAAAAGTTGCATAGAACATTTGAGACTGGGAAGAAATCAGACAATGATTTCCATCAGTCATTTCTCTTGGGATAGATATGTTCAATATTTTCATTAGAGACTTTTATGCAGGAAGTAAGTGGGAACACTGAAATGTGGAAATGTTGGAAAGTGGAAAGTATTATCCAGACCGGATCAGTAAGTGGAAGAGTTGGRTGAACTTGGGAGCTAAAACAATGAAAATAAAATTAAATTAAATACTACAATTTCTAAAGATAAGCACCTTATGATTTATGAGACTTTGAGCCTATAAAAGTAAACTACATCCATTATATGAAAGAAAAGAAAATGTGAATACATTGGTGAGTAATAAGATGACTGTGACATGGTTGTGAAAATGATAACATCCTAGACTGCATTAAACAAGGAATTCTCATTACAGATAGGAAATAATCACTCCCCTTTTGTAATATATTGTCAGGATCTTACTCAAAATATTATATGCAATATTACTCAGCTGATAATAATGAAATTTACATGAATTAGATACAGAAAAAGATGATAAAGATGACTGTGAAAATGAAAACATCCCTAGGAAATCATGTTAGAAGACATACTAAAACAAATGTGGAAGGAATATTACTTTCTTTTTACTTTGAAAATGTAAGAAGGACAAGAATGATCTTCTTTAGAAGACAATGCTTAGGCATGATCATAGGAGATGGTCATGAATAATGTCATCTCAATCACAAAGATGTTTTTAAGTCCTGGGKTAGCCTTTCTAATTATTTTGACTCTGACACTGAAATTGAAAAGATTAGAGAAAAAAGGATTACATAAAGAAAAATCCTAATTCTCATGATTAAAGATTATATGCATTCAACTAACTTAATTTTTCAAAAGTTGTTGAAATAAACCTAAGTGTTTCACTGATCAAAAATGCCAGCCCTGGTTTATGGTACTGCACAGAAGTTACATACCATCAACACGGACTCCTAGACAAATAAAKTTACTCTTGGTTTGGTGTTTCATTTTTCATTCTCCTTCCCAAAAAACATTTGGAGATTGATCACTGACTATGGTACAGGTTCAAAAAAACCTGTAGCAATACTGATAATTTTTCAAGTGCCTACATGGTGTTTCATGTATAGATGTGATTATCACATATCATTAAAATAATAGTCAGGAGGTAATCAAAGACTGTAGGAAAATTTTGGAAATTTGTTTTCAGTGTTCTCACCTAGATAGTTTCATCTGACAAATGCTCATATTCTTATTGTAATCTAGGGGACTATCACTGTCCTTGACATTCTCAGGTTTTTTCCCATGCATTTTTGTAGCTTTTGATCTGATGTYAAACACTGAAATCCTCAGTTTGTTAAAAAGAACATGGTATTGCATCTTGTGATTTTAAGTTTTTTGGTGTCTGTCCAAGAAGATGCTGTTCAATCTATAACTGGTAAGCACCGGCCTCTATTGCTATAAAACTTATTCTTTTCCTGCAAGCTCTCTTTCCTTATTAATTTGCATTTATTTACCTGTTTAAGCCATGCAACTTTTTCCTACATGGTAACAGAAGTAATATTCCATTTAATGTAAGTCTTGTTCATTTGATATTAAGGCAACATTCTGGGTCTGAAATTTACAATTTTGATTTTGCAAGGAACAAAACAGAAGTTAGAATGTCTTAAATACTGCAAATGTATATACTGTAAAATAACTTGTTTCAGTTGAGCTACTCTGACTTCTCTTTTTTTTTTTTTTTTTTTTTCTCTCTCACCTTTTCCAATTTTTCTCAGTTCTGCCTGAATATCTGCAACTACCTATTATCATTCCTCTACTGAATGTCATTCAACACCACTTTCCCTGTGGTTAATTGGGAAAAGACAGCTCAGGCTGGCAGGAATAGCCTCATAATATTTTCAGGCAGGAGTCTTCATCTCTAAGTTATCATGACTGATGCTGTTCTATATATATCACTGAACAGAAAAGAGCAAGAAATTCAGAAGGCTTGTGCAGTATTTTTCTTTACAGGACTCCAGAAAAGAAATGGGGAAAAATGAAAAAGAGGTTTTGTTAGATAAAAATAAAAAAGTCAAATTGAGATTAAGGAAGGAAAAAATATTTTTTTTAATACTGAAGGGGTATACATAATTTCAATCAAAAGTTTTATTATTCTTATATTCAAAAGTAAACAAATGCTGACCAATTAGGAAGCAACTTTGTATGATTATATTTATTCCTTTTTCTTAACCTTATTTTTTTCTTCACTACTTTCTCTACTCTATTTTGATGAGAAAGTAGCAGGAAATTGCTGGATATATTTTCTCAGGTCTTTTGTTATCCATTTTAAAGTAATAGKTTTTCGTAGTAGCTTTACAAAGTGCATATTTTTGAAGTAAATATCATTCATATGATAGAAAAAGAACAGACAGAAAGCAGAATGACTTGCAATATTAGTTTCACTCACAGCAAAATCACRCTACCTCTAAATCAGTAATGAAACTGTTTCCCCTAATTGGAGGAAAGGTCAGTGTAGAATGAAAAGAATAATGAGAGAGATAAAATTTCAAATTTATGTTGTGTTCTATGTGTGAAGAATTCAAAGTATTTTTGAAGCTCAGTAGCATTTAGCCAACTATTAAAACTCTATTGGCATAGGGGAAGCTAGGAATCAGGGAATAGAAAATTTGACTTACTCAAGGCCACACAACAATTCAGTTCCAGTAACAAAAATAAGATTTCATAATTTAAGTGTCCCTCTTACCTAGTATACCTCATCCCTTCCAAGCATCTGTCTTACAGACAAGTACCTTTGTTCTCAGTTGTGAAGAAAGGAAATGAAGTCACCTTCTGTGATTTTATTAGATGACCTATCTTAATGAAATATTGAATCTTCTAAAGACGGTGCACAGAATTTATCTTTCCAGTCCTAAATATGTTAATAATATTCTCTTACTCTTTCTCCTGTAGAAAATTTGGATGTATCAGAAACGTGGCAATGTCACCAGAGGTACATCCTTACAGGACCACCTTTTGCAGCTGGGTAGATTTAAGACTAACAGTGAGCAGATGTGACAGCGAGGAACTGACTGCATTAACAGCTTAAACACAAAGTAAATGGCATATCAGAGAGAAATGTGAAGGAAGTGAAATACCTTCTATCTAAATATACACATGCAGTCGCAGCTGTTTCCGAGGTAACACAATGTGCCTTTCTGAACAGTAATTCCCCAAAGCAGGTGTAACTTTCAAGGGATGAGTCAGTGAAGAAAGACATTCAGAACTATAACATTTCTAACACCAGCAGTTAGTTATTTTAGGTGATTTTTTTTTTTCTTGACACAGTCTTTTTTAATAATTACTAGCAAAAGTTTGCCAGGATATAAGTGCAGTTGTGTGGAAATCTCTATACATGATTCATGTATGGTGATCTGTGGTTCTTTATGTTCATAACAACAAGAACAAAAATAAGCTGATAGAAAATCAGGAGGAGCAAGAGGGAGTATGAGTTTCAAGTTTCACTGCCTGACAGAACAGCTGTCTATAAATCTTCTGTGCATCTTTTACCTTTGCAAAACTGGGAACTAGCCAGCATTGTACAATCCAACATAGGCAGGGAATCCAATTCTTTACTGCCTGAAGCCTCTATAATTTCTTATGGCTTTTCAGTTTTCATGTAAAATGTTACTATTCTGATCATACCCACACTTCTTTGCACACAAAATAGTGATTGATTACCTAAGGCAGTGTGGAATCAGACCAAGAAAGACAGGGAAGAAGACTCTTTACTTATGATCAATATGTAAGCAAGAAAATACAGAATAAGAAGTAACACATGCATTTTCATGAGTATTCACTTTCTTTTTCCCAGTGTTTGCAATAGCATTAAGCAATTTTTAATTATGAATTCAGACAGGTGTTAAAATTTTCAAACTGTATAAAATTTTCCAATGGATTGCCAATGCATTCAAACCCATTTAAAATTATATTTTTGTAGCATACCTGTATGAAATGCTACTTACTCATCTCCGCAGAAATTCTATTTAAAAACTATACATAGATTTAGAAAACTGTAATGTACCTGTTAGCGCTTTGTTCAGCGTGCTAAGGGACTAAAATATCCAACAATGCATGGAATGACTATACAAAAACTACTTGTTAATATTTCATATTCTTTGAGTACATCTTGCTGCACCTTAATCAATTTGTCACATACTCAAACGTTTGCAGTGAAGGACTGCAAGTTTGCAATTTCAATAGGGTTTGTGTGCTTGTTATTAAATACAATCACAAAATATTTTTCGAGATGTGATTAACTCTGTGTTTCTCATTCATGCTTATATATTTTATTCACAGACTGAAAGCAGAGATCTACAGCCAAGAAAGAGGTGACTGGCTGCTTTTCAGCACTCTAATGGAGAGTAATCATCCATCATTTATGTTCTCCTTCCCCCTCATTCAGTCTTATTTATATATGGTAAGAACTGTAGTTTGGATGAAACTGCAGCAAATATAAAATATCCAGATTCTGCTGTAATTTTCAGAAAAAGCAGTATACTTACATGAATAATTTCTAATATAATATCAGCATTTTAGGTAAGAAGATTATGACATTCAAAGAAAACTTGAATATCTGGAAACATATATTAGGACATAGATGAGATTAAGTTGGTATTCATTGGTAATGATCAGTTTACTCATCAGAAAATCATAGTTTTATGGTATGAGTTCATGCATATTCCTCAGTTGTCACATCTGACCAGGCAGTAATGCTTACTGATTGGCACAGTTTGCTTACAAACTGCAAAAAACATGCCATTGCATTTTGAGAGATGACTTTAATCTATTAGTTGATGTGATTACTTGAGAGGAAATTGGTTCTGCAACTTTCATTTCTATGGAACTGCAGCAAAATCATTAAGATTGGTGTGAAAGCAGAATTAAGAGGATTTTTCTGCTATAGAAGCAATGGAAGAAAAAGCAGAACACTAAGCCTATAAGAGCAGCAGGTGCTGACAGCCTATGGATGAACCAGCAATCATCAAGATCCATCCACAATTAAACATTGATTTCCAAACCATCTGATTCAATAGACAAATCACTGAGTAAATTCTGAAGGCCTGTAGAAGTTGAAGAGGATGGAGAGATTAACATCTAAAGAGTCCAACAGACACATTAAAAAGGGAAAATAAGTCACCCACCTAAGAAAAACTTGGGAGGTGATAAGCCGTCGTTCTTTGGAATTTGCATCATAATGTGGCCAAATGCTATTGTACAAGAATCTTGGTCATTGCACATGGAAGAGGATGCTAAACCACAAAAATCTTGGTGCCTCTGAGTATGTAAGCAAGGGTGTTAAAGTGAGTTAATGTAGTTTTATTTATTTATTTATTTATTCACCTATTTTCATTTTCTTGCATTTTTAATAAAACCATCTTTCCTTCCTACAGGACCTGCACTAAGTTTTGCTACACATTTTCTACTAAGTTATGACTTTACTTCCTACCTCTCTATTTTTGTTTTGTTCCTGTTTTCTATTTCATCACATAATGTCCTCCTGAATGAGCTAAAAACAAAAAAAAGACAAAATTTAAAAAAAAACAAAAAAACAACCCAAGAAACCAAATCAGCTAATCAGCCCCTAAAATATGTTTCACTGATAGTACTTTCCAACCACAGAGGTTAAGAAGAGAGACGGCTAAAAGCTGAAGTACAGCAAGACTATCTGCAAGTTTCAAAAATGTCTCCTTTAACAGAAATGAAACAAATGCCTTCTGTCAAGAGTATGCAATTTGATCTCATTTTTGGTGCTTTATAGACCATAAAGTCTTGAAAATCCTGTGGAATTCAATAAAGGTTTGCTGGTTAGCTTGACTTGGTGGTTAAATGATTTATTTATCAATGTTCAAAGAAATTAAAACTGCGTCAGAGATTCAAGAAGTAAAATTTACATTTTGGTTACAAAACCAGGAAAACATTAGGAATGAAATATGTCTACAGCGGCTTTCGCAGTATGAAATGCAGCTGTTCTCTGCACTGCCAGCCAGCTTGGAAGGCCAGTGCAAAGAGTCAACAAAGGCCACTCTTCGAAGCAGCTTTTGGGGATATCTTGTTTCCAAATGATGATATATGGATGATGTAAATTCTGATATTAAGAATAATCATATCAGGTCATGGAGGATGCACTCCAAAAATGAGCTCTGTGACTCTTATGCTGGAGAGAGTAAACAAAAGACAGCAGCTCCATTTCAGTTCTGGGACTACAAAGTGTGAGAAGTAAAAAAGAAATACTTCTRTTGAAAGCCTTTTTACTTAAAAACGCCAAACAACAACTGTAATTTTTACCTAGTCAGGTAGCACAAGTTCTACAAGCTATAAATAAAGTCTGTACGTGAGTGTCTCACATTTAATTAGCAGGTGACAATTTAGACTGTTAGCCACCAGGTACCTATGTGCCTATATAATTTTAAAGTAATTAGAGCCTTGTGAATATTAGTTCAGTTTAGCTGTCTATCATTGCATAGTTAGCATTCTTCCAGACTGCCCATTAGTTTAAACACCACTGGCATTTGATTACCCTATAAAAAAGAAGGAATGAGAAAAAGAAAGAGATAAAATTAGGAAGAAAGCATGAAAGGCATAAGAGATAATTCCAGTATTTTATTGTAACAGCCAGGAAATTTACAATAGGAGAGAGYGGAGAGGGAGTCAAGAGCTGTTGTTTTCAGTTTCAGCTCTTGCTTAGACATATCAGTGAATCAGTCCTGAATGACGGCTATGGCTCGATACAAATGCACAGAAATGGTCCTACTCACTCCATTTCCACTGTCTTGGAATGTGCCATTGACAAACAGATATATGGATCAGGCACATATTTAAGTCTGATGTGCTGAAGCTGTTTTATTCTATGTAGAATAAAAAAAAAAAAACAAAAAAAAAAAAAAAAAAACAAACAAAAAAAAAAACAAATAAAAAAAAAAAAACCCTAAACCCCAGATGAAAACTAGAGAGAACTTGCAAATCTGAAGTTTAGCTTTGTAGGCGAAGAAACAAATGCAGCAGCATTCCCCAGCTGTGCTTATCCCTACTGCACAACAGTGATAATTACCAAATTTCTATATTTATAGAAAACTGGTGCTTTATAAATATCCAGCTGCACCTTTATCTAAGTACAATATGTGACCATTTTCTATAAATATGGACATTTGGTACATATTGCAATTGTCAAAATGTAGGATTAAGTTATGAGAATGTTTAATTATTCATTTAAAATACATAACAATTCTGCCTTTCAGGAAAATCAGTCTGAGTCATTCCCATTTTCAGTGAACACCCCACTGATCATTTAGTGATTTTTGACCATGTGGGCTGCAGAGGGACTTTTTTTAGCAGTACATCTTGACAGGAAACAAGCAGATTATCAAAGTTTTCGATCATAATGGCTAATGTGCATAATAAATGACTGTGCAGGCTATAATGCTGAAAACACTGGCACCAAGAAGTCTGTCAGTGGTGTGGAGCTGCACAGGTAGGATAAAACAGAGACATTGATTCAGATGAAAAAGGTGGAACACTTCAATTATTTATCTGCAAACAACCACAGCAGCAAACTCCTGACATAGCATAAGATAGTTAACTTTGAACTTGGAATAGATCTTATAGTCACCAAGGTACCTCAGAGGCAGAAGGCAAGTTGTCAGTAATTAATGGCTTGTGGATTTAAGAAAAGAGCAAGGTGTCAGCATTTACACAGAGGAGGATAGGAAAGTACGTGGGACAAATCTAGCTGACAACTGCAGGGAGTTTTGCACATGTTTGCAGGCGGCATCTTAAGAAATACTCATCTGAAAAATGACTGTACTTATAAATGGATTATGGTATCTAAAACTCCACACGCCTTTTATTGTCAGTTCAAGCTGCTGGTCTTCTTCCATCTTGCCTAATAAGATTTACCTTAAAATGTTTGTCCTATTTTAACAGCAGCAGSAGCAGCCAAAGTGAAGAAAAAACAACCAACCCCATTTTTATGTCAGAAAAACCTCTTTCTTTTTATTAGTCCAAATGGCTCCAAAGGCTGTTTTTGTCTAGTGCATGATGTGTGTGTGGCAGCAGTGGCTATATATAACACAAACACACCAAACTGGCAAGGTGGATTTCAGTCTATTGCTGATGAGCTGCCTCCTTTTATCCCTTTTCCCTCCTTGAAATAAACTGTTAAGCTTTCAAATGCTGTCCTGTCTCCATGTAGTCACTTGACTAAAATGGATTTTAAACTTTTCACCTGTTAAAGGTCTTTTTCAAACAGAGCTGAGAAAACCCAAAGCAATAAAAAACTAGCAGAAGTCACAAAGTAAAGGGAAGAACTTGGGAAACAAAATTGCTGTTTAAAATGTCAGCAATTAAAATTATTTGAAAATAATTAAGGACATCTCATCTTCTTGTTCTTGTTCAGYGTTTATTTAATTTTTATAACACTACTATAGTAAGTTCATGCACTTACTACTATAGTAAGTTCAGCTGAACCTATGCTGAAAATGATYTGCAGATTTATTCCTGATTTTTTTTACAGGAGAGTGTTTGGCCTCTGAGGGAGCTAAGGATCATGAAAGAGCAGAGGCAGGGCCAGCCCCACCACCCCAGCCAGGAGGGCACTGGGGCARCCCCAGCCCCTGGCATTGGTCACCTCATCCTGGTGGAGCCCAGGGCAGGGCTTTGGAACAGATGCAAACGGAACAGGGTCAGCACTGCTTCTGCTCATCATCTCAGCCTAGAAATCCCTGCTTCCAAAAAAAAAAAAAAACCACACACACTAAAAAGAAGAAGCTTTCTGGAAGCTATATTTCATGMAGTTTTGATAGCAAACATATTTTTTTTATCTTATTACAAGAATACAAACAAACAACCACAAAAGAAATCTGTCCTACTTGTTTTCAGAAACCACTGYTCATTTCTGTTTTCCAGCTAGGAACTTAGCAACTGAAAATAAAAATATTTATTCTGAAATTAGAATGGATGAAAAGAACACAGCACATTCTAAACAAAAAACACAGTGGGTGAGAATGAGTCAAGGCTGTAATGTCAACTAATATTCTTATTTAGAAAAAATAATATTTGTGAAAACTAAACTTTTTGAGGCCATCACCAATTCTTTGCATCTGAATTCAGACTAAGGCCAGACTGGTAGTAGCTGTCAACCTTCATACATCTTCCACATCCTTCTTACACCCTGGTTTTTCCTTCCTGTGGTCCCATGTGCCATTTTTGGRGTCCTCAGCTGTGACAAGTAAATGYTYGTAGGCCACCAATGTAARCCACCAGATGAGTCAAATTATCTAGGATAATGACAACCCTTGGGAACCAGCAAATGTGGAAAGACCTACATGAAATTGCACCCTGAATTCAACTTTAGTTGCTGGGTTTTTTGTTTTGNTTTTTTTTTTTTTTTTTTTTAGGTCTTTTGGACTTGATTTCTGTTAAGCAGAAAAACAATGTCAGGCATAGAAGAAGTAAGAATGGTGTTTTCACCTGCAGAACAGGGAGGAGAGATTTTCACCAAAGAAACATTAAAACTGCTCTGGGGAAGGATGGGGAAAATGCATGGAGCATGAAAAGAATAGCCCTGCCGAGCTTTTAATTTTAAATAATAATTTCAATAACAATAATAGATTTTTTTTTTCTTTGACAGACAATTTATTCCCTAGCTGCCGCTAATGTTAAAGTTATGCCTGTGCTGGGATTGGAATATGGAGCATTCCTTTAGCAATAACTTATCCTCTGCTTCTTGCTTTTTTTGAGATGTTTGAGCAATGAATTTTCTCCAGTGGACATTTGCTGTCTCATCAGGTCTTCCTCACTTTTAAAATGTAAACTACTTTCTGCTCTCCTTTGATTCCTTTAATTTATTTCTGAAACTTCCTTCTGAGTCAGAGCATTTCCTCCAATGAGCTGCTATGCTGCTGGGCTTTTATTTCTTTTGTATATTGTGTYAGCTACAGACACACTTAAAGTTGCCCTCGTCAGCATAACTCTCAGCATTACAAGCCCAAGTTGTACTKCACAAGACTTTTTATTTCACAGTACAGGCTGGAGCTAACCTAATCTCTTTTAAAGATGCATTACAGTACAGCAGAGTGATGAATATGGGCTAAGCACTCAACYTTCCTCAATTCACAAAAAATATGAATATATATAAGCACATGAGACTTGCCAAAAGATTGGCTTTTTAGCTCAAGCTGTTGAAATTCATGTTTATAGGTAGGGAATTTCCCAGTCCCTGTGCTATTGTTATTGACAGTTATTCAAAATTCAGGTGGACAAGATTGTTATTGACAGTTATTCAAAATTCAGGTGAACAAGATTGTGAGCAATTTGATCTCAGTTTGAATTTAACCCTGCTTTCAGTAGAAAGCTCAGCTCTGATCTTCAGATTTTTGTTTGAACCTAAAGTTGTCTATGTTTCTATGAATTATAATGAACTTGATGAGGACAGGCCTCTGTTCAGTAGTTCAGAATTTAATGTTTATTCTGAAAACCTCATGACCCTTTGTCATTTTTAATTTATTTTCATCTCAAGCTTCAAATAAGTCAATGAAATTTTACTGCATCTTACATTTGATATTTAATCTGATACTTTGCTWTATTTTGCTTATAAAGTAACATAAGAATATAAAATTTGAACAACAATTAGTACTTTTTTCCTCCTTCTGATTGCCAATAATTATATTACTTGTACATTTTGCCACATTTCTTCCTTTGCCCCTCATATTGCCATTATTATTCTGTGAGCAGTCACCTCCATTTTATCAGTTATTGGTGAGAGGAACAGCTGTCATTCAAAAAATCTTTCACAAAGAAATATCCTTTTTGTAAGCTAACTGACATACCAACAATTTTCTTAACAAGCTATTGAAATTTTTGTGCTTTTCTCTTCACATCAGAGAGACTTCATACTTTTGAAGGTATTGTAACTAGGAAGAAAATACAGCAGGTATGTTTTGCACAAATTTGCTCTTTCATCCCTTGATCTTTATGTTTCAGCAAGTTTTTAAATTCYTTTTTAACATTATCTTTGCCAAGCAATCAAATCTCTCTTGAATACACAAGTCTTTAGAAGCCCTAGAGATACTGAAAGAACATAACTCACTTCTTTGGGGAGCTACCTATAAATCACAGTTTAGCATTACTTTCTAAAATTTATTAAAATTGGAGAGTATAGGGTGCAGATTTGTGTTAGGAAGAAATAAAGACATTAAAAAACTCATTAATTTATTTCCCTAAACAAGAATTTTAAGCAAYCTCATTTTGTATGTTTTCATATCTTATCACACAAAACAAGTAACTACTGAATGTTTTGTTGCACTCATAAAGATATATACRAAAATAATTAATTTCCTTTGTTAGAGATAAATATTGAAGAGGTTCTTACAGATGAGATGAGTATGAAGAAACCCTCACTGAATATAGAATTAGTAGAAATGTGTTTAGTTTTCAGTAAGGGTTATGGGAGAATGCTAATCTTCCATGAATATGARGATTAATATATTTCTTTTACTTCCCAGTAAAACCTTTGGGATTCAAAGATTTTGCAAAGCAGGCTACTTGTTTGGAAGAGTAAATACAGTACAGCCCAAGGATTCAAACTTCCATATTGGTGCACTGCCTGATCCCTTCAACAGTTTTGCAGGTGTCCCTCCTTTTAACAAGTAACCATCCTCCTACATGATCACATGMAGTGGTTGTGTCAGCAATGATACATTTTARGTGCAAAAAAARGCARATATTTTCAATAAMTGAARCCTRGCAATAAAAGGCCTATTTGTTCTCRGCACRARCAATAAAAAGTAATACTATGAGAAAGCTGAATGTAAGTATTGCAAGTCATTCTGTARATAGTTCACTTCCAAATGCAAGATGCAACATGCACGTGTGGGGACCAGAGAGTATCATCTCTTGAAATTTTTATCATTTGTAATACCACCTTATTTACAGTCACTTCTGACCTCTGATACTGATAGAAGTATCAGAAAATAATTACTCATTTGACACATGTAGAAGGCATACTTGTGTAAAACACAAAAGCTTGCATTTAGCTAGAGACACATTTTTGAGAGGGTTTTTTAATAGTTTTTATTTATTAGCTATATTTTAGTTATTCTATTTGTTATATTAGTTATATTTATTTATTTATTTATTAGTTATATTTTCTTAGATCTCTAGTCTTACAAGACTATTGCCTACCAAATGTGTGGAAGCTGTGAATGTTGCACTGTTTCTTAGCAGCAGTTCTCATGGTCATAGTCACTGAACCAAAATTGGAGGGTTTCTTCTTATCTTGAAAGGATAAGGCACATATGATATACAACAGAAAGAACACTGTGCAAAGATTTAAATATTGATGTCCTGTAAAAGTGATGTGAGGTAGATGGATGTTCTTATTAGATGGCATCAGCTCTTAATACGGTAATAAAATTTCCCATGTCTGGGTGCTGCAGTAAATTCCGGCAAGGGTTATTTATGTAAGTGGTTATTGATTAAAAACAGCCACCTTAGGTATTAACAGTGGTACATCTGGAGCAGAAAATTTTACAGGTTTTCTATTAAATCTCCCCTAACAACTGTTAGTTTTTTAAACTGTTTTTTTAAATCCATTTTTAAGAGATATCTTGAATAGAGTAGATAGTAATTATAAGCCAAGATAAGTCCATGTGTGTGATTGAATCCCTCCTCTAGTCAACCTCTGGACTCATAACCTCTCCCTATTTAGCACATTTGCCTCCTGTATGGCTTACACAAATCTCTAGTCATAAATTATAAAATTGATTCGGTGTTCCTAGAAAGATAAAAAATGTTTAAAATCCTTTCATTGTTGAAYTTATAATTGATTTTATACATTTCAAACTAATCCATATGTACACTAACCTAAGGTAGATAACTTCTCATCTCCAGGTGCATATGGGATCTACTGTCAAAAAAGGAATCACAGAGGAGAGGAGACCTTAGAAAATAGACACTTTGATCACTCCTATTTCCAAATGCATCTCACAGTAATTTTTTCTTTCRATCACCCCACACAGATGTAGCAGACTCTCGTCCTAGTTATTCTTAATTCTCCTCACTCTTATTGAGTTAGAAATTTTATACGTGTCAAAACTGAGATTCTTCCTAATCACATCTGCTGTAGAAAATTTAATTTTATTTCCCTCTTTTGAGTAGCTACATTTTTCAACCCCCTCAACATGACTATGAAGTGTATAAACAGTATAGGTCAAGAGTTTATGATTCTCCAAAGGCAGAAAGGCTAAAATTATTAAATGAAATAGAGAAAATAAAAGTTGAACATAATTTCTTAAYAGTTTAGTCAGAGAGTGTTCCAATAAAGCTTTCTTCTGCATCATTAAAGTATTTCAAACAGGAAGAARAACAGAAGGTGGAATATACACACATGCACACAAGCACACATACACAAAAACCTCAAAACKACCAATCGAAAAACAAACCCCAAAAAGAAAACCATCGTCAACAATAAAAATCTATTTAAAAAGCCTGGCAAATAAAGGAGGAATAATGATAACAGTTGTATAGACACAAAATCACAGAATATTCTGAGCTGGAAGTGATCCACAAGGGTCATTGAGTTTAACTGTTGAGTACATACTTGGATTGAACCCACAACCTTGGCATTATCAGCACCAAGCTCTAACCAAGCTAAGAGAATTTTTWAAAATGGTGTAAGTATTACAAGTTYTCCCCAAAGACCACAGATGAAAGGATTTTGGAGCTACTGACCCAAATATAAAATGCATGAGTACAAAATATTCTTTGAAGKACAGGATAACACAACATGATGATGGGGTATTTTTTGAAGACTGTAATTAAAAAGTGAAAATAAGAGGTTTCTGAGGCAACTGATCGTAGCTATGTAAATGTGCAGGCAGTTCAAAAGAGCAGAAGCAACTATCCTATAGTGGGTATATTTTTGAGGCTCAATGTTAGTATCAGGTATATTTCTTACTAGTTTGCATTATTTCTTCTTGCCTTTCCAGTCAAGAAAATTATCGTCCCAAAAGTTGCCAAAATCACAGACTCAACAAACTTCCCAGCAGAAATCAGAGGACTATAAAACAGCTCTTTGGGAGCAGAAGAAACTTCAGGTGTATTTTTGTTGAGAAAATCTTTAGACAGTGGAGACTCTTAATTTTTCTTCCAATTCTTGAAATATCCTTAATAATTTCATTTATAAAATTAATTCACTTATAACATTTCATTAAAATCCCTATAGGTTTGCTTTAAAAACTTAACCAAGTTGGCTTCATTCATTAAGAGAGCAGTCCAGCAATGGGGAAGAAACTGTCCTGATCTGCTCTGCACTAGTGAGGCTTTGCCGTGAATATTGTTTCAATATTTTATTCAATACAATATTGAATATTGTATTGCAATTTTGGGAACTGCAATATAAGAAAAATATTAAACTGTTAGAGAGGGTCCAAAGGAGGGCCACAAGGATGGTGACAGGTCTGGAGGAGAAACTGTATGAAGAGTGGCRGATGTCACTTGGTCTGTTCAAYCYGGAGGAGACTGAGGGGAGATCTCRTGGCATTCTACAACTTCCTCACGAGGGGAAGAGGAAGGGCTGGCACTGATTTCTTCTCTGTGGTGACCAGTGACAGGGCCCAASGGAATGGCCTGAAGCTGAGTTGGGGAGGTTTAGGTTGGATAGCAGGAAAAGGTTTTTCATCCATACGGTGTCTGARCACTGGAACAGACTCCCCAGGCAGTGGTCACAGCACCRARACTGACRGAGTTCGAGAAGTGTTTGGACAATGCACTCAGGCACAGGGCATGACTCTGCAATGGTGTTGTGCAGTGCCAGGCACTGGACTTGATGATCCTTGTAGGTCCCTTCCAACTCAGAATATTCTCTTCTGTGAATCTGTGATTCTCTAGACCCAGATCCTGCATCACAGCATGACATTAGTGCCCATCCTCAAGGCTTCAAGTGACATTGGATTGTGTGGTGTCTTCCTTATTAGGATTAGCTGTATTTGTGTGTGATGAACTCTAAGAATGATTCTCCTCAGCACCTCTTCAGAGAAGAAATACAGACCTTGATATTATCTCTAAAGGTATGTTTGTTCTGTTTCCAAGTGATTTTTTTTTTTTTTTTTTTTTTTTTTTTTTTTTTTTTTAGAATACCCAGTGCTATCTATTTTTGCACAGCTCCTCCTTCCCCTTTCTGCCTCTGGTGCTGTCTTCTAAAGCTGCTGTATCCCTTCATATTTAGCCCACACTGATTTTCACTCCTCTGCCATGTTCCACTTAGGCATGTTCACTTAAATGGAACAGTCACCTGTCCTTATCACTGAGAGGCACTCTGTATAAAAGATCTTAAAGTCCAAAGAGCAGCATATCAAAAAGGTTAACGGCAAATGAAATGGTGCATTTCAGTGTTACTTAGGAACTTCATTAAAATTTAGTACCCATTATTGGTCTTTTTAAGATCCCAGCTTCCATTGAATCATCTGATTTTGTCCTTGTAGTTTCGTTAATAATTCAAAAACTTTTGTTTCAAACACCTCATGTCAGCATCTCTGTCAGTGTCGTGCTAATAGTTCGAACTTCACCTGAATATAAAAGGAGGGAGATCAGCACAGACAGAGGCAATGAAATCTGAATTCCAGGCTTGCAGTAGTGATCAATCAAAAGAAAKGTATTTTACACTGAGGGATAGAGGCAGAATAGTTTTGGATTTATTTTTTTTTTTTTTAAATAATATTTTATTGTATGATAAATAGATTCATATCTTTTAACTGCAGGGAATATTCATAGAGAGTTTAGCTATAAAATGTGAGCTACAGATTATATCATGGAACATCGCATAGTGACACATTGCCTACTAGTTAGCATAATACTGTCAAACAGCTTCTTTCCAACGATGAGAAATAGAGGGGAGGAGAGACACAGACAGAAGGAGAGACGAAGAGAGAGAAAAAGACACTGTGCATCTTACGGTTCTGATTTTTGTTATAGTTAGGCTAAAGTTAGAACAATAACTTTTTAGGAAAAAGTAATATAATTTAAAAAAAAAAGTTCTATGTGCTCCTTAACATTTATAAAATGCCTTTGTACATGTTGACTCTGCAGAAATTAAATCTATGTCTCATATTCTCTCTGTGAAAAGTATTTTCAAAATGATAAATAGAAACATTTTAATAAATAGAAAAATTTGTTGCCATAGAGTCAGCAGTCTCCAACAGCCTTTCCTTTTGCTTTATGAGCTCATAATGGAAAATGTTTTATGTTTAAGCAGTACCTAAGATTCTCTTATGAATGTGTAAGACTCATGTTCTAAGATAATAAAAGGATTAGTTGCACTTGATATGGTTGGTTGTTCTTATTCAATAAACATAAATCTTGCTCGTTGTAGGCTGATTTGTGTTGGTTTTCAAAAATATCATTCTAAGAGTTATTGTTGCCCTACTTTGTCAATTACAAGAAAACATGTTTGGCCACAAATGTTTGCTTTTGTTCTTTGTTCTTTGCAGAACAAGAAAAAAACTAATATAAAGAATTTTATGCTAATTTTTTTTWAAATTAAATTTTTTTTAGACATCAGTTTCCAATGTCCTTTTCATAATTATTTTTGAAATGGACTCCCAGAAAACAAGAATTTTTCTACCCAGATTTTGGAATATTGTAAGTAAAGGAACTCAGATTGGTGATTTTGAAGTTCTCACTCCACATTCTTAATGTTCTGATCTGATCAATTCCCAAAAATTCTAATTACTTCTTGAATATTATTGCAAATATTTTCTTTCTTTTTTTTTTTTTTTTTCTTTCCTTGATAATTCAAAACTCCTGAAAAAAAAAAAATCTTAACAGTTACTCATAATGCCTTCAAGAATGAGTAGGAAAACAGAAGAAGCAGCCAGGCTACACACAAGTTATGATCCTTCAAGTACCCATTTCATCACCTTAAAAGAAAATAGAAATATCTACACTGAATTCAGTTTCAGGGAAAGATCAACTGTCACTCAGATGATTTCAGAACTATGATTTGCAATGACTTACAATTTTTGCTCACTTTTCCCTCTTTCTTGCAGAGCAAAGAGAGATCAGAAAAAATCATCAGTTTTTTCTGAACAGGGAATTTTTGGAATTCTGCCTCAGGGACTAGGAAATCAGAGTGCTATCAGAAGTACCAAATAAATGTTCAGAAATCAGAAAGAAGATCAAGAAGGCAACCATTCAGAAATAATGTAGAGARGCAGGATCATGGACAGTAGTATTTTTTACCCAGAAATTTTATAAGGATCTTGTCACAAGGAAAAGAACAATCCAGATCTTGGATGGATTCTGCTATGAAAAATGAGTAAAACATTTTCCTTCAGAGATTCTTCATCTAGTGTTGAAAATTTTATTTAAAAAAAGAAATTGCTCTGTATTTAAGGAGAGAAACAAAACATTTACATTTTTGATGGACACCATATTCTGGGGAAATTAGATGCTAGCATTTGGAAGACAGCTTATGAGGTGATTAATTGGAAATTTTTTTACTGAAATATCTCTGACAGTAAATGAATTGTCAAAACTGAAATAATTCACAGAAAGATATTGTCTTGATTAAAAAMTCAGTAAAAAAATTCAGAGAAAATTTAAAATTGTCAAAGCATTCTTTTATATCCTTTAAGAAGAAATTTGCATCTTAATTGGTGTAAGACCATTTCCCTATGAAGTTGGTTTTATAATCTTTCTGTATTTTAGGTTTTAAATTATTCTCAGTTCTGGTGCCCCATATAATTAATATTTCCTTTTGATTTGTTATATTAGATATCAAGGAAATAGTAAATAATTTCATTGGAAAGAAATGGTCATGGATATTTTAGTGTCTTCGTATTGTTTTTATTCTATAATGTCAAGAAAATATTTTACATTTTACTAACCAGGACAAAAGGCAAAATGTCAGATCTTTAGAAGAATTGACTGCTTCTTCTAACTGCCAGAATTTGGATAGTTTCAGAAGATCAGTATTACGAACTGATAAATTTTTCATAGAATCATACATTGCAAAGGTAGTCTATATTTTTAAATGTTMACCAGTGAGCTGTCTAGCCTATGGCCAGGCAAAACAAATTTTTACTTCAGGCTTGTCTCTGTTCTAATTTGATATTGATTTCTTTCCCAGAAAGCTTAAAAACAGTCAAAACTTAGTACTTCAAAAAAAAATGAGTTCAGTATTCAGATGGAGAGTGTTTAGTATTGAGAGGAAAACACACTTCAACAACAGAAGTAGCAATGATTTCAATAATCAAAACATTTTGCAAACATTACTTTAAACATTACTGGTTTTGGTCAAGGTTTTCTTTCAGTTTACTTGGTTATATTTTAAATTTTCTCTATATTTATTTCTGATTCTGCACTGAAAACATGTAATTTGAAGCTATAAACAACAGCTGGACATGCAGATTTCTCATGTTAGACCTTTATTATTTTGTCTATTCTATAAGTTTTCAAATTCATAGAAAAGTGAAACAATAATCATAATATATAATATAAGAAAGAGGGAAGAATAAACATATASTTATCAGTAACAGGCAGCAGTCTCTTGAGAAAATAATGACAATTATTTTTTTGTCRCTAATGCATTCCAAGTACTGGTAGTTGGAAAGCTTTTTATCCTATTTGCAACTGCAATATAGCACCATTCTGCACCATTAGCTATWTCATTATGGTGAGAACAAATCTTATCACCATTTTTCAATCTTGTGTTATGTTAATCCAAAATATATGATATTTATCCATAACATAATATGCCCACATAATACCCAATACTTTTCTGACAAAATACTAGATTTTTTTTTGTGCCCAAAGTAAGTTAATGTTTTTTTCATTGTCGGYTAGAAAATTGAATTGGAAAATTTGAAGACTGCTGAAATATTTTCTCACATAAACTTTGGCTAGTTAAAATTTCTATCTGGTGCTTTCCCAAATCAGATAAAAATATTCTTAATTTAACTTTCAGGAATTTTGGAGTGATCTTTCTATTTATTAAAATTTGGCTTTATGTCTTTAAAGGTGTGGTTCTACTGGTATGATCTGTTGGAAAGTATCCAAAATCTTTAGAATTCAAAGGTATCTCATATTCAAAGATTTACTTTTTTCAAGTAAAATGCCAAGATAAGCTAAAAAAGGAAATATTCTATRGCCTTTAAATTGCCATCATAATTTAATATCTAGGAAAGTGCTTACAAAGATCACAGATTTCTTTCATTGCTAATTACAGTATTTTCTTCTATTCCAACTAGATTAAAATAAAGGATAGGGATGGGGATGTGRTCACTTTTTATAAATTTTCTTGTGGTATTGTTTATATTATGGACACAGTTTAAGGGTCACAGCAAAAAAAATTGTCCTGTGATCATTACTCATGGAAAATGTTATACATGTATGTAAGGTTCCTATCCATCTATTGAAACAGTTCATTAGTACATTTTATTTAGCAATATCATAGAACTAAATTAATGTGTTTCTGTATTTTCTCTTCTGCCCTGTTCTTTGTARAGTGAAATTAAAACCTCATGCTCGACAAAAGGCAGGAAGTTGTTTTTATACTAYTTGTTTTATCTCAGCTGAAGTAGCAGTTTCAAAACAGTTTTCTCCTGCCTCTTTCCTGCAAATTAGGCTTCTAAACAAATAGCACCACAAGTTGTTCAGAAAAATGAGATTCTATAGTGTAGCTGGGGAAGCAGCTCTTAGTGAGCTCTGTGCTGACTGACTTTTTATCTTATAATTTTATTGACTATGTTCCTGAACTCTTTGTTTTCTGGGTGGTGCCATTTTTTGCAGAACACACCATCAGTGCACCTTATTAATACATCATTTGCRTGACAGATTCAATGACGTGCTGAGGCAACTGCTCACCAGAGCAGCAGCACACTGATGGTTTATCACTGTAGCATATCATCAAATGAGGCACACTAATAATATTAGATTAAAGAAAATCTACAGGAGTATTATGCAGGAGTGGATTCAATTCAGGTACCAGAATGAAGGTCTAACTAATAAATCTTCAGCCTTTGTCACTGATGTAACAGAATTTACATTCTTGCAGAGTGTCACATAATTGTCTCCTAGATGCCTCGTCCCCTCAGCACGACCCCTGAAGCTCTATGACAGGKGAGGTGTTTGCTCAGAAGCACAACTCTGATCTGTCCTGGCATAAGACAATGGTTAAAGTRTTCCCCAGAGTCCAATTTCACCCCTGTCTCCATTATGGCTAATAGAGGCATAAGAATATGTCCCATAATATACTGGTAATGTTCTTCTGAGACGTTGTGTTAGAGAGTATGTCCTGAAATATGATGCAGTCAAAGAGAACTGTGGCATTTATTATCATTAGTTACAAGGTCAAAGTCAATGGCACACAAAGCATGAAATGAAGATTAGATACGCAGAATACATTGCTTAGGGATTGTCTACTAAATATGCTCCTGCTCTTGGAAAGCTTTGCTACAGAGGAGGATCAAATAAGCTGAAAAAAGCTTCTGCAAGGTTATCTTTTCAAGGAAATTTACAAGATATGAAGTAGTGAACACTTCATTTGGTCTCAGTCTTAGGGACTTGGGAACTCTGCTCCTTTTCCGCAGATGACATTGAGGTACCCAGAATTCTCTGTGTATATCTATAATTTTAATGAAGAGTCACCTTTTTCATTGCATGATCACATTAGTACATTATCTTGGACTAATAAGAAACAATTTCACTATGTGCATGGAGTTGAACTTTTCCAACTAGTCAGCTGATTCATTCTAATTGGAAACATTGTACGAATTAATCGTACTAAAGATCTGCTTATTAAGTTAAATATCTATATTATGTTGTCTGTTAACAGATGAAGATAACTATAACTAATATATTAACAAATTAATCACAAGATTTGTATAATGCACACAAACAAACCTATATGCTTAGGCACATATGGACACGCAATTCATATAATATCTAACTCAGAAGTATTTAGTACTCAGGAACGAAATCATAGCTCATTAGTTAACTGACTCAGAGAACAATACTTTCTGCATGACTTATGCAGGCCATTTAGGAACAAGTATAAAGCCTATATATCTTCAAAGTAATGTGCAAACCTTGGCTAACTAATCCATTTATGCTAATCCATCTATTTAAAGCACTTGAATCTAAATGACCTTTATGAGTCAGGCAGAACCTTTTCATGTTTTCAACAGACTGCTTTCTACAGAGCCTTCGTCTATGGGTCATTTTCCTTTTTTTTTTTTAACCCACTTTGAAATCACTGAACAAGACAAAACTGTCTGGAACTACCTGCATGTAAACCACAGTGCTAGCTTTGAAACTTCAGACTAAAAAGAGAGAAACCATGCAGTTCCACTTGCTCTCCTGATTTGGACTTTTCTGTATACTAGCACCAACATTTTGTTTAATTATTAGAAATCCTGATCATTTTACCCGGAAAAAAAACACACAGCAATAGAGGAGGTATGAAGTCTTTATTTTTAAATGTACCTGCGCCTGTACATCTGTAGATGTGAGACAGAACTTGTTGCATTTGGACTGAATTTTTTTATGGATAGGCATTGTCCTCTTGCTAGGTTTTTGACTGAACAATTTCAATTAAAATTTGAATTTCATTCAAAAAACAAGACTTTTCATAATCTCTAGCTCCACAGATCTAGATGTTTACAAAGACTGTAGTATCACATTTCCTTTTGTTTAACATCCACAGTTTATTCTTCCATTCACTCCCACATTTTAAAATTATTTAACTTGTTTAATTGTCACTTTTCTTATAATTGAAAAGAAAAATGATGTATSGAAAAAAAATTGCCCTGTCAGTTTTTACTGTTTCAACATATAATTTCACTGACACGTTTTATACATAACAAAATATTTAATTGAGATACTTCACACTAATAATATATAGGAATTTAAACAATTTTTCTTTTTAAATTCAGTATGAGTTTTGAAAGTGTACTATAATTTATTTTGGTCTTATTGTTAGGGTTGTCAAGGGTTTTTAATCATCTGACTTGTAAATACTACCTTAATTGTGGTAAAGCTTCTGAAGAAAATAATTATTTGAAAGAACTGAAATGACTTGATGCAATCCCGGGTAAAACAATTCATTTTTAACGTCCCATCTTTTCTAGCTATTTGACAGCAGGATTCCCAGACCAATTTTGTAGATTCTCGGTGAAGGTGATTTTTCTCAGATTCAGATAATTCTGAATGGTTTAAATCTTGGCATGTACTGAGAGTTTGTATTTTTGCCTTTTTCTGCTATGTCCAACATATTTTGAGATGTCCCAGGGGTTCTGTTATAAGTCTTCTAGTCTTTGTTGGCTATCTGCTTCTGTTCTGGTTTGACTGAGTGGTACATGCTTTGATTGCTATCCAGAAAAATAAAGAAGTGCTGMATAAATAATAAAATCATGGTCATCCTACTGTCTTTTCTATGTTCAGTTATGCTGGACAGATTAGCTAAATAGAAACAACACTAAAMGAAATAAAATTATTCCACTGACATTGACACTTATATCAAAGAATTTTTAACTAGTGTTACATTAGTTGTACTTAGGATTAGGAACCTGCTGATGGGAAGGAAAAAAAAAAAAAAACAAGACACACTGATATCTGTTTGATAATGAACAGTAATAAAAAAAAAAAAAAAAAAAACAAGACACACTGATATCTGTTTGATAATGAACAGTAATATGTAATAAAGTTTGAACACTAATTGCTATATTTGCCTATTTTGTTCACTGTGTCTGCGATAACTTAAATTTAAACAACGTACTTCCATTTCACAGAATGGTCTGGCTTGAAAGGGATCTTAAAATTCATTGAATTCCCATCCTCCTGACATGGGAAGGGAGCTCTTCTACTAGACCAGGTTGCTCAAAGCTCCATCCAGCCTGACCTTGAAGGCTTCCAATCAGGGAAAATCCAGTTTTCTCTGATTTGTTTTAATATCTMAAAAAATATGATTTTAAAAATTTCTTCCTTATGTACAAACTAAATTTACCTTCTTATAGTTTAAAACCATTGCCACTTGCCTTGTCACTACAGGCCCTGTTAAGAAGTCTCTCTTCATCTTCCTCATWATCTCCCTTCATTTATTGAAAGGCTGCATTAAGGTCTCTTGGGAGCCTTCTTTTCTCTAGACTGAGCAATTCTTGGCCTCTCTTCATAGGAGAAGAGCTCCAGCCTTCTGATCACCCCTGTGGCTATGCATTTAGCCATGAAAGTAGTTCTATATATATGTTTTCATCTGTCTAAGCCAAACATGTGATTTTGTTAGACCAGGAAAACCTTAAATGATAAGTTTCTTATCGGTCTTCTAAGGACAAATTATTTTCCACACACCTAAACACTAACATGGAGGCRGGTCAGCACATTTTCTAGCTTTTTCAGCTCTCTCTATTGTTATCCAGGCAGGTTCAGTATCAATTTTAAAACATTTCTTGCCTCACCAGACCTTGTTTGCCCTTGAATTCTCTTTGCTTAACAAGCTGTTCTTTCTTCATATTCTGGTTGAGTTCTAAGTGCTCAAGATGCCAGTCTGCTGATTGTGCCAAAATTGAAGCTGAATCAGCCAGTGAAATTGCTTTGACATCCACAATGCTGGAAACACTACACTTTTCAAAGCCAAACTGAAGACATTTCAAGATTATTTTTAGTTTCATGATTTTGAATTATTAAATTAAYTAGATGAACATAATGCTTCATTTGGGACTGTTGTGTGAAGAATTACATCTAGTTTTAGCCTCCCCACCAGGAGAAAGACACTTATGTAGAGAAGTCAGTGCAGTGGAGGGCCACAAAGCTGCCAGAGAGCAGAAGCATGTGGCATATAAGGAAACACTGAGACAGGCACCTGTTTAGCCAGGAGAACAGATAACTTTGGGAGATGTTATTGTGGACAGCAACTACTTCAGCCATGGGCATGAACTGAGTCAGAGCAGACTCTTCTCATAGTGCAAAGTGATARGAAAAAGGACCATGGACAGAAAGTGACACAGGAGAAATTCCAAATACATGTATTAGGAAGTATTTATATATTTGCTTCCTTGTTTATTTTACCTTTAGAGTAGTAAAATACTGGAACAGAGACCTATACAGATTTTTTTTTTTCTCCAACCTTGAGGATGGTCAGAGCTTTGCTGGACAGAAATCGGAGAAACTTAGTTTGGTTATACTTGCTTTAAGAAAGGAATCACAGTAGATGACTTCTGGAAGCCCCTTTTGACCTGAATTGTTCTATGATTCTGTCTCATACATTTTGCACTCTCAGCCACATAAGATTTTTTATAATTGCTAGCTGCACACAGCAGTTTAAGATCAGATTTTTTTTTCATTTGGCTTTGTGTGCGTAACATCTGGGGAGTAAGTCAAACTACACAAACTATTTGAATTAGTTACATAGAAAGAGAAAACAAATGAAATTTAACAGCTTGATGAGAGCAACTTTATGTCACTTCCTGGGTAACAAAGATTGTAAAAACCTGAGAAGGGAATGACACTCCCAATATCTGCTTGGGGAAGAATATTTTAATCAAAAGCTGCACCTTGGGCAACTCAAATCCTCAGCTTTGGGCTGAAGTCAGTTAAGAGCTGCTGAATCTGGTATGGCTGAGGTCACTTAGGTTCCAGCAGTAAGCCTAACCCAGGTTACTTCATGGTGTTGCAGAACAGAAGCATATATCATTAATTCCTAACCATTTCTAAACCTTCTTTCTCTGAAGGTCTTATGGTTTTTGGTAGAGGGAAGCTTTTAATGTGCAATTCATACAAAGTGGGAAGGTTGGCCACAGTGAGTTCATAGAGAATTAGAATTTTCCTGTTTGCTTTTGGTTCATCTTTGTATTTCATCTTGTGGCATTTGTGTTGCCCTGTGGCAATTGTTTTGGGACATTTAAACACTAACTTACTGCTTCATAGCATTCTACATTTGCTTTATGTTCCTTTTCTACTGATAATATAATTAGACAGTGAAGGACAGGACAGGATAAGTATTTTGGTTTGGGTTTTTTTTTATTAATTGCGATTAACAAAGTCAACATTTGCTAGTATATGCCAGACCATTATAATTATGGCARTTGATTCTTACCCTGAATAAAAGGATAAAATTTAGTAGCTAACATTAGTCACTTTTTGAATGACCAAATTATTTTATTTTTATCATAATAGGCTTGAAGAGTATGAGTCTTTTAGCCCTGCAGCAGACTGTCTTCCTGTCCTTCAGTAAAATGCATACTGTTTTTAATATCTACTTGTTATGGTTGCTGTTTATAATACATCCTGCTCAGAGATATGGCAAAATTAYGACAACTGCTATATATTACATGCTGATTTTATACTTAGGAATGCCATAAAAAGAAACTCACTGTCTTCCAGTTTTCATCTTTTGCTTTTAATTCCAACATTTGGAAAATTATGTTCTTAATCAGCTTCACTCCTAAGTGTTTCCCAGGGATTTTATCCAGATATATTTAAAAGCATGACAAAAYGTATCTCCAAGTAACATTTGTTGCCAAAAATTGAGTTCTGAAATATAATTATCGATTATATTTCAGTGCACAGTATGGCACTGTGCTATGCACAGAAAGAAATATGGAAGGCAAGAGAACATAAAGAAGGAATGTATTTTTTWGTGGGATTACAAAAGCAAACCAGATTGCTATGTAGATATAGTGATTGCCACAAGGATTTCCTAAAGTAGGATGTTGAAGAAAATCAATAATTACATATTATGAGTTACATTATTACATAGAGGGTGAATGCAAAATTTTTAAAACCTGTGTACAGACCAAGTTAAGTGAACTATTTTGAAATCTGAATAATATTTTGGTTTTGTTTATAGCACCAATCCTCAAGCCTGTTATTCCRCTATGAACCTACATCCAAAGGTGTCCTGCCTCCCAACATTGGCAGGGGCGGACATGCATCAGAGGACTGCATTTCACATCTGCAATGACATCTGCTGAAATGTTTCAGTGCTTTAGATATGTGTGCACAGAGCACTGGCTCTACAAGGGGGAGTGGCTGTGACATTGTGTCCCCTGACAGGTTAAATCTGCATGAAGGAAAGTTTRTTCCTTCCTACTCCAATTTAATAATTCTTCCCAGGCACACCAACAGCTTCAACAAATTACGTCAGATGTGTCACCACAAAAAAAAAAAGCATCATTGAAACATTCAAATTTAAAAAGCATCTAAAAATGTTGAAACAAATTGCTGTCTCCAACAGATATTTAATGCCTATCGCATTCATAAGTAATGAAGTGRTCTCTAGTCATGAAATATGAACCTAGTTGGTATAAAGCCATTTTATATATTTGATTACATTCAGAGAGTTACCTGTGTTATGAACTGTACATCTGTAGCTTTCAACACCTGGGGTACATATCAAAAGACAGCCAGCGTTCGTCTTCTAAAATAAATGGATTTTATAAAAGTGACTTTCTATTTAAATGGTGTTAAAAAGACACTGTTAAGAAGCAATAAGAAAGTCATTCTAAGAGGGGGARAACTACAAACTGCCACAGCCCATTTTAAAAATTACTACCATTTTACATTTATTCACAGAACAGGAAAACACTTAAGTGGTATGCATGGAATTTCTTTAGATGGCTTCAGGGCTTCAGCTGTTTACATTGAAGGGAACACTTAAGAATCTCTCCTCCCCAAAGTTATTTCTTTCTTTTACCCTTCATTTTTTCCAGAGACATGGTATCTTCTTCACAACTAAAGCTGAACATTAAGGATCCATAAAAAAAATATTTTTATTACATTCCATAAAAATATTTGCAACCTTTCATTTCTGTGTTTTGTTTGCCCAGCCAGAGCTGAGCTTTTGATTTGGGAAGAGTGAGATTTTTTTCTGGACGGAATAAATGAGTTGAAAGTGTTCTCTTCGAACTATATTATTTATTACATCCCAAAATAGCTGAAATAGGTTTAGGTAATAACTTCAAACACATGAAAAAAGTGGTTTTAATATATTCCTGATAATTATTTGCTTTCTATAGTATGACACATTTTTGTGGGTTCTGTGTCCCACGTTAATGGATTTGAGACTTCAACAAGGTGTAGAAACTATTKGTGGCTYATGTTTGAGAGGGACTTTTGCTTAYAGGTRAATGYAAATTAATAACTCCTGTAGAGGTGTTTACTGATATGTTTGGCCATGGAGGTGCCATCACTTCTGGTCATACGATTCATGCCGAAATATGCTGCTGACCAAAATAAGCTAAAAAAGAGCTTTTTTTTTTTTTTTTTTTACAAAAGAAAGGATAGGAAGAATTTGAGTAGCAGAGTAAATTTGCATGTACATACAAAGTTATTCTATTTCCTACTCCATTAATTGGTTGTTTTTGCAATTATTTTATATTACTGTGTCCATAATCAAAATCATAATTCAAATTCCTATAATTTAAATTTAAATTCAGTAGTTCTATCTTTTTGTGGTTACAACATTGCTAGTTTATAAATTTTATTCCATTTTTTATTGACTGTATTTTATTTACAATTAGCTTTGAAATTGAATGCTTGAAACTAAAAATGAAATAATAMAATATTATTTTTAAAAATTTAAATTTATAATCTTATTAAAACACAGTTCAAGTGGAAGGAATAAGGTAGGGTTTGACAACTTGATTAATTCCAATGGAAAAAATGGTGAATTGGGAAAGTTATAACGTGTTCCATTATTATTATTTCTAGTCATTTAGATTTGGGGAAAGATCTATGAAACATKAAACATATTCTTGTCAATACATTAGAGAATTTTAAGCAAGTTTTAGAGGGAGTYTACCGTTTTCTCCATTTTAAAATTTCTTGCTGAACCCTGCAACTAGTAATATAGATATTTTTACTCTATTACTATAGAAAAAAAACCTTAAATGAGTATTGGATTAATGTTTGACAAATATTCATTAAAATTCTCAAACAGTCTTCAACTGCATTAATAATTTTCAGATACAAAATATATTTGRAAACACTATCAAGAAGGCCTTATTCATTAATAGAGGAAATTTTTTGATTGCCCCATGTCAGTTAAAGAGGGGTAACTGCAGGTGAATGGTGATATTAGCTTGAGCCATCATTTGTGGTAGCTAGAGAATGTGTTTGTTCCTACATGTGACTTTTGATATTGCAAAGATCTCCCTATGATATTTTACTTCCTCTGCCACCTTTTATTGACATATCTTTTTTGAGATTTTTTTAGTTATTTCATGGAAGTGGTTCTAGCCTCATGACATTGAGCATAGGCAGGCAAGTCTCCTTTTAACAACAAAAATGCAGCCTTGGATGTTTTACACATCTTAAAAGTAGGATAAATTAATTTCTCAGAAAAAAAAATTCGTAATTTCAGCACACACATCATCATCCATTCAAAACAGAGAAGAAACATAGTTGACATGAGTTATATTAACCAGAAATATTTTTTCATACTGGAAGGAAGAATGTATACTGTAAAACACAATTTAACTCAAGGTAGAAAAACAGATACTTGACTTATTTTTTAAAAATAAAATTATCTACTTGAGAAGGACTGACATCCTTTTTCCGATTAAAAAAAGTATATCTTGTTGCACTATAGTCTACAAATATTTATTAATTTTGAGTTTATATGAGAAGAAATTGGACAAAAATACACTCACTGTAATTAAACACCTCTGGTTTTCTTTGTTTCTGGATAATTATTTACTTGCYTTCATATGATATCATGTGTTTTGTTCTGATTTGTTGATATTAAAAAAGGATACAATGTCTTTGTCACCCTGGAAAGATATTTTAATAAAGAAGAAACAAGTGCACTTGTGCTAAGAAATCTAGGCGTTTTAATTCTGTAAAAAGCTTCTGTAAGATACTTTATGGCACTGGGAGGGAAYGATGCATTTCAATATGTTAAAGTTTCCTGTTCTTCATCTATTGAGTAGCAGGTATATTGAATTGCTGAAATTSTAATGCTGCATTAGATTTTAATATGGCAGCATCTGTAACGAACTTTTATTATTAAATTTTAGTCTATTAAATAAAAAAAGGAGTTCTTAATGCCAATGTAATTGTTTTGGAAAGAAAGTACCAAATGACTGTGAAATTCTGGATATAAATTTAAGACATTTTCCATAACATTCACATGTTTCAGATAGTATTCAAGCTCATTAACTTTTTTTTTTTTTTTCAAACTTRGAATCAAAYGGGTTGTGCAGAAAGGGGCACTTTGATGATGTAATTTAGATATGTAAAATCTGATCATTTTCTTTCTCACTAGCTCATTTCCATTTAAGGCTCAGTAAAATTAGAACTGCCTGTCGAATATTCATTGTACAATGAACAATACTATTTTTTGGTGATGTTTAAGCAAAATTTATTGAGTAAGGAAGGGGAATATTAATTTCTCAATGCAACTGGCTTGTTTTATCTTCTCCAAGGCAGTATAAAGGCTTCTAGACTGAGGACCCCTAAATCATAAAAAGAAGCAGCTTTCTAGATTCATAATATAGGTAGCATAGACCTTAATTTTATTTTTTTAAAAAAAATATTTTTAATTAGGGGTATTTAATGGCAAACTACTGCAACGTTAGTAGCCATTGGGACAGTGTAACAGGGTTTATTTTATGAGACTATTTKCTGTCACAAACCCAGCTGCAGTTTGATCTACAGAAAAAAAATAYCAACAAAGCCACACAAACTGTCTCATACATGATCAACAGTCATACATGAAAAAACGATGATTTTCACCCTTGCTCCTGAGAACTACAAATTAATCATAATATCAATGAAGTTTTTTCTGGAAAATCTTGAAAATGTTTTCTGTCTGCTTATCAACTGATAATGATGGAATCCAGATAATGTCAATATCATTAATTTAATCAGTGTTGTAGATTGTGAGCCTTGAGTTTTACCGGGGCTGCCATGCCTTGGGTAATTGCCCAGGGCTGCTTTATACTCTTGAAATGAATCGTCATTCTATTGCATTTCAAGATTTTTCTCTTATATCGCTTTTCTCTGGTGATATCCCAGACTTCTTTTCTGCATTGGAAAACCACCCTTTTGGTGGTTGTTTGCTGACCAGATTTTATCTATTTATTCTACTTCTTTCTTTCATAGTCATAAAAAAAAAAAAAAAAATCATAAGGATTTTAAAGAAACCTGTAACTTTCCTGCTTAATGTTAGTCCTTGACCTTATGAATTTTTTGAATTCTCAAGATCTGTTACATGTTTTTTTCTTTTTATATGACAGTCTTCAATTCCATGTAAATGGAGCTCTTAACTTAAAATGTGATTTTCCTATGAAAGAAAAATTGCTAAATTAATCCAGGGGTAGAAGATTTGATAAACTCATATTTTATTCTACATTTCATCTACACCTGTGCCTTAAATTGTTCTATTCTATGAAATCTTTTCTAAAACTTTGCATATTATTAATGTTTCATGTATTGCTTTTCATAGTTCAGAAATTTGGGACAATCCGCTACCACAGCCCATGGCCACAATTAGACAGATTTATGTAAAACACAGAAGTTTTATTTTTTTTTTTATATGTTCCTTCTGAATCCTGAACATAAATTGTTATTTCATTTTTATTCTTGTAGTTATACACAGATTATCTCTAATCCAAGTATTTTTAATCCTTGTTTTTACTTTATTTTCATTTTGATCCTATTTGTTCTTTTATCTTTTTTCTTTCTTTTTTTAACCTCTAGCACTTTTTACTTGCTTATGTAAGTTTTAATCATTCAGTCTTACATTTATTTTTCTCTTGGTGAAGGACGTTTCTAAGCATGCCTGCTTTGCTCGTCAGTTTTTTTATTTTGCTGCATCTTTTTAAGGTTTTTTCTGACAATGATTGAATAACTCGTTTCGGTAACAATTATTCATTCAGAGACTTCCATGTAATATTTTATCTTCTTTTAAGTAAAGATACAGAAAACTTTGAATCCCAGCATTTTTCTGTCTCAGATATAACTGAATCCTTTATGATCTAGAGTAGTTCACTAAATTCCTGAGATTGTCAATTTTTTGCTTATTGCCTGGTCTTTAAAATGTTCTGCCAACTTCACTATTATTTCTTCCCTCTCTGAATTAATCTTCCTTTTAAGTCAGTGAAGTCCTTATTTTAATCCCCAAATTTCATTTCCCACACACATAGTTTAAAAATCTCTATTTATTTAACAAGCTATTGGCATTTATTTAAGTTCTCTTGTGTTGCTTCTTATTTCCCGACTCTCATTGTTAACTAAGCATCTTCAATTAGTACATGAGTGAAATCCATAGATCTCTGGACACTGGGGAAATTGYGTGGTGCCAAAAAAATGCCAACTTTTTGAGCTTCTTTTGTCAAAGAGGAACTTGTGGAGAACAAATTGCATATCAGTGTGATGGTTTATGCCATCTGGAATGCATGCAAAGCGTTCTGATGAACTTACCTAGCTGGATCAAATAATTCTCTCTGCCAGCCTTTGAGGGAATTTTGTTATTTTGCTATGCAAAACAGGCAATGCTCTGGCTACTCTTTATAGAGCTGTCAGTCTTCACCACTTCTTAGACAGTATATTGCACCTGGTGAAATAAAATAYGTCTACAGAGAACTTTTGACTGGGTTAATCAATTCTTACATTAATATGTATGATTCATAGTCTCAGTCGATTTTATTCCTCCTACATTCACCGATATATGTAAATAATCATTTATCACATAAAAACACAGGGAAAAAAAGCCATGAAATAAGATCAGTGTTGGTGACAGGTACGAGATATTAAAATATAAACAATTATTTATTAATTAGAAGACATTGGACACTCTTGTTATGAGCAAAGGTCTCAGTACTTAAAACTGATAATCGAACCATGCACTGCTTTGTACAATACTACTGTACTACTCTTTGCATGTCAGATTTGCCACTTGGATTCAAATTCTGCATTTTTTTTTTTTTTTTTTTTTTTTTTTTTTTTTTTTTTATTTGTTTTTTTTTTTTTTCTCCAAAGACAGACTCAGCTAACAGAGAAAAATATTCAAAAAAACCCATTTCTCCTAAATTATCTAAGATGCTGGCATTCAAATTGTACTCTTATTTATCTGCTTTATAGAACAGTAAAATTGCACCATGGAAAAGCCTGGGATGTGGAATTATAAACTTGAATTCCATATCTTGAATGACTACCTTGTGGAACAATGTTTTTGTCTGTAATAAAGGATAGATTATTTTCTTTTTGTTTTTTAGTCAAGGGAAAGGAATATTGTCATACCTCTAAGAGATTTTGCTGTCCTCAGTGATTGACATTATTAGAAGAGCCACACCAGTGCTCATAAGTGATTCCTGAGAAATAGAAAAATAAAGTCAGTTACAGAAAAAAAAAATCAAAACAAAAGAAAATTTATAATTATATGGAATTTTGACTGAAAATGTGTTATGACCCATATAGTGTAAACTTTAAAAGTAAGGGATGTGCTTTTCAATTTATTCTTGATTGTCCTTTTACATATCCCTTCCATGATCTTAATCTAATGAGTTTCTTCTTTCTCCCCTTTCTTTCTGTCTTTCCCATTTTCTTTTCTCCTTCTCATGTTTTTCCCCTATGCTGAATAACTTTTTATTTCATGTCCTTCCAGTTAATTTTCTCCTTTTCCCTTCTCAAAACTTGTACACTGTTTTAGAAATTTACCTACCTTGCCTGTTTTGGTCTTCTTCAACTCTATTGTACTCCTCTTTACACTGCCCTTTCTGCTTCTCCCTTCCTTGGAAAAGACTAYATTGAAACAAATGCTGATCATATTAATATTTGTCTAACTTTGTTTGAACTGTGACCCCTCTCTGTTTTCATTTGTTAAATAAAACCCATGATACACACTTTGAAAGTCCCATGTATAACCTTGGTGAATATGTGATTGCATTATCAAAGAATTTTATACCAAAGGAAGTAGTTAATGCATTACTTGCTAATTATGCTTGAAGTAGAAAAGATTTTTAAAATGTCATGTGTTGGTTTTATATTTTTTTTCAAGAGGATGACTCCAAGAGATCTATTTGCAGGACAGAAGAAAGACA
>NW_026623455.1:819241-841413 GCF_030028575.1 Malurus melanocephalus
CTATCTTGTCTTGTCTCATAATCTATTGTGTCCCCTTCTACTGACCTCTGGGCTGTGTAAGAAGCATGAATGAACTGTTAGAAAGGAAAATGGAGCAGTTTGGATTACTCACAAAGAGACTTGTGACTGGAAACTTCAGTTATAATTTGGTAAAAAGAATACTAGAATACAAAAAGACATCCCTTCCTTATATGTACAATATCTCACCTGAAGCTATAGAAAGCCTTGAAGCAAAACTTAGTAGTGATAAAAKATGACTTCTTATTGTATCACAATATGCATGTTTAATTTTGACCTTACCAAGAAAAGCTGAAGAGAAAAAAGTAAGTTAGGTAATTGTCTTTTTTACAGATTTGCCTTTACTTCTTGGTGACAYGTAGCAGAATTTCAACAAACTATTCATTCACATTACCATTTGTTTAACTCAACTGCCAAATTTGAATTTAGAGGGGCCATGAAGGCTTGTAAAGGAAATATATCCAAACTTTGGATTCAGAAAGCTTTTGAGCTATTTGCTGAAATAGTCTTTTTTAAGTTAACATATTTTTTTCTGGAAAAAAATTACATCACTATCACCTGAGTATGTATTTCAATGTATTTCAATTAAATGTATTTCAGTATATCTGGAAGAAAAGCTAGCTAATAATAAATACCCATCCTTCATTATCTTTTTCTGATTGATAACTTATCAACTTGGACTGCAAAACTAGTCAGGGTAATTCAGTATATTAGTAAGGATATCCTGTCTTAGGGTTATCTATTTACTTCAGTGTATTCCTCCTCTACACTTCAGACAACAAACACTGAACAAYAGTGTTAAAAAAGCCAAACCATTTCCACAATTACAATAGGATTTTAAGTGGTTCTCAAGTCAATGATTTTTACTTGTATTTCACTCTTAGCTTTCATATAATGACTTCTTCCTCTCATCTTGTCCTAAAATTGTCTACTCTCTGATAACAAAATCTACCTTACCTGATCTCCCATGACATACAAGCTGAACTCAAATCTAAAACAGAAAATACAGTAAGACTCATCTAGGATGTAGGAAAATAAATTATTTAAAATGTGTATAATATGCAATTTTGCACAATCTAGGTATTTCATTTTGTAATTAAATAGCTGGGGGGTTTCCTGTTTTAGTTTTGACAGAAAAAAAATCTGAAATGTGTTATTTACACAGACTTTGATGCTTTTGATCTGTCTGAAAAATGCTCAAAACCTAATAGGTTAAATTGTCAGGTGCAAGTTACTGTAGTTCAGCTAGCAAACAGAGAGTGATTCCTGCACCTCCCACACCAAGTAGCAGAGATTGAGGTCAAAGACCCCAATTTCTTCATTGAGACTTTTCTGTCACCATTTAAACATTGTATTTTAACCTTTGAGTTTAAAGTATGGATGAAAAATTGCCACCATGACCCTCCCTTATTTGGGGGTGGAACAAAAGATTTTTGTTGAACTAAGGCTTTATAATTTGTGCAAATATACCAGAGAGAAAGAAGTATTGGCAAACAATAATTGAGGTGAAATTTGAAGTCATGTCCTAATTGCAGCTTTGCAAACCTTAAAAACGGGCCCAAGAGATCAGGAAGAGGGTTAGTTACTTCAGAAAAGCAAAAAATTCTTTTATTACTGAGTTCCRGCATAGGTCTTCCAGTTTCCTGATTTTCAGCCTGTTGAAGAAACRTAAAGATGAAGAAAATATAAATTAAATTGTAAGACATTTATGATGACAAGTCTCATTCAAGGGAACAGTGGTGTTGAYGCTAATTGAGGTTTGAATATTTTACAGATAGGAGAAGTATTTTTACCCATATTTTGTGAAACATCTGAAATATGTTCATTCAGTAAAGCTAAATGCAGCCTTCTGCCTGACTGTGATGATCTGTACCTATAACACAGATATTTATTGAGGGGCTCAGAGGTTATGTCAATACACTTAGAGGCAGGGCTGCTATTTGGAGGGATAAACTGAAGACAATGAGCATAAATTGAGAAAAAAAGGTGTTCAGGATGGATCTGAGGAAAAGTTTTTCTCCAAGAATAGTTTAGCAGCCTGCCCAGATGTGCAATCTCTGTCCTTGAAGGTTTTAAAGACCCAGCTGTATGAAGTCCTGAGCAACTGGAAGTCTGACCTCAGAAGTGACCCTGTGGGCAGGAGGTTGTACTGGAGACCTGGGCTTGCTCGTGACATGAACGATCCTTTGAATGCAATTTAAAGTTAAAAAATTTGTAAGAGGTCCAGGGCACAAAACTAAAAATTAGCTGACTTATACTCATCCCATTATTTCTAAGAAATTTCTGATATCAACTTTTTCTGATCCTCTCTTCCTTGCAAAATGGAATTGAAACAGCATTTATCTTCCTCCCAGGTTTTATCTAGGTAAAGGTTCACTTACAAGCCTTTAAGCATAATGACAAAGCTCCTAAGCTCAAAACATTGACCAATTTTAAAAATGTTTTGAGGCCAGGACCCTGTACTTTGAGTTTCACTTCACATGCTTAGACCCTCGTCAGCTACTCATTTTAGATATCAGAAGCTAAACAGAGATTAGATTTTAACTTTCCAAAATTATAAATGTTGTCTCACCAAATATTAAACCCACAGAGTATTTTCTTATTAAAAAAAAAAAAAAATCTTGTGTGTATACTCTTTAATTTGGGATAGACTTAGGGCATACTCTAAGACTGAAATAAGTAGGACATCTAATAGATATTTGCTAGTTATGATGTTCCTGAATAACTAAAGTACCAAGAAGCTTAATCTGACTGAATGAAGAATTTTGAATGTCTTTACAGATATATATAACTTCTCAGGCTAATTTCCTTTTGGGTGACATAAATTCCGTCACTAGTTAAACACAGAAAAATAATAAACCAAAATGAATGGTCATTTAGTTTCTGGAAACTTGGCAGATAAAACTTCTATGCAAGTAGAGAATTAGAGTATTTGAGGCTGTGAGAATTTTAGGGAGTTTAAGAACTCACAAGCACCTYAAATTTTTATTTGGATGATGGATAGTTGCTCCTCTTAGAACATACATACATGAACTTCAGAGAGCTAAAGAAATAAAGCTAAATGAAGCATTTCACTATTGATGAGAAAACTCCCTATAAATGCAAACCAATTCTAAAGAAAATAAAGAAACTTTTTGGTGCAAGTGTATTTKTCAGGACTTGGGGTAATGCTGGAAGAACAAAAGCAAGCTTGTCGTCCAGTGAAGTCTTCACGGTTCTCCTTCAGATGAGAGTTTTATATTAAAAAAAGAGAATATCTTTTCAGTGTATTATATAATACCATTTTTATTATACTGGCACAAAAAAAATTAATTGAAAAGTGACTCAGAACCAAAAATTGAGGGATATATTTTTTTCAGCATTATTATTTTTTTTTTATTATTCAGTTTACTTAGCAATTTCTTAAATAGCTGTGATGATGCAGGAACAAAAGGGATTATACAGGTAAGACAGAAAATCTGCTGCAAAGGACACTTTAGTTACGCTGTCTTCAAGAAAAACCTGTATAACCACATTTCCACAAGTCTTGTTCAACTGGTCATATTTCCAGAATCTGATGGCTCCTGTTCATTTAGATTTTCTGCAAAGATGCATATTCAATCCAAACTCCCATTGATTGATTGATTCAGCCTGYACTCCAAGACTGAGCAGTTACAGAATATTGCTGAAATTACTTTAACATTCTCCCACTTCTAAGTTTTGGAGGGACTTTTCTCCCTCTTTGCAATTTCAGAATGGAGAGACAATCAAAACCTTACATTTAACCTACATGAAATTCACCTTTTACCTTCTCTTTCTATAGTCTTATTACACTTGTATTTTCCTACTGTCTTGGGTTGATGTTTGGTGCCAGTTTTGTTCTGTATTCCTTTTCTGTTGGCACATATGCCCCAAAAAAATGTTTATCTCTTTAAATGTAACCCGGAAGAAGAAGGAGGGGCTGCTGGGAAGCCACAGCGGACAGTTTAACAGCCAGCGCTGCCACGCGATGTGGCTGCTGGAGCTGCGTGTTCTCTCTCTCTCTCTCTCTCTCTCTCTCTCTCCCTCTCTCTCTCTCTCTCTCTCTGCTTCTCGTTGTGCGGTTGCTAGCTTGCTACGTGGAGCAGAGTTACAGTGTCGCAGTTTCTGCTGGCTCAGTTTGTGGCTTCGGCGGCTTTTCCCCAAACATCCCCTCTGCGTCTCCTGCTGCTCCTCGGGCGGTCCCGCCGAGGGAGGGGCCTCACGGCTCCATCCCGTCTGGGATTTCGGGGTGGACCGGGCTGGCAGCGGAGGCACGCCGAGCCCTCCTCTGATTCATCCACTGGGAAGCTGAGACTGTGGTACCATTCTTTTCTTTCTGTTGTTTTTTCCCTTTTGCCACTGTTACAATAACCGCCACGTGGGTTTTCCTTTTGTTTCTTTTTCCCGGGGGTGGAGTCACTGCCTTGCTGCGTGGTGAGTTTTTTTTGTTTGAATATCTGAAGCTTACTTTTTATCTGCATCCTTGCTATCTAACCATTACTCTTTATCTGTGTCCTGTGGGCACTGTGGTTTTTTTGTTAATAAAACTACCTTTTTTCTCTTCACCTTTTTTCCCCAGCATCTATTTCTTGTTGGTGGGAAAAAAAATTATCATTTTTTTTTTCATTTCAGAGGAAACGTTTCCCTGTGACATTTTCTCTCTGAAAACATTGTCTCAAAACCGAGACACCTACTGATATGCTTTTATCACATTCTTCTTATAGGATCCTCTTTATGATTGTCAGGAACAAGAACTCAGTTAAGTGCTGTAACCAACATGATCACAATTGTTCAAGTAGCAGGTAGAACCCCCTAATAACCTTCCCCTAAAGCTCCAGTGCAGGTGACAGCAGGGTTAAAGGCAGTGCCACTTTATGTTTGCCATGGTGACCTGGTAACTAGGGAGGCAGACTGAAAAGCATTGCTCCTTTTAGCTCATTGCAAGATATACATTTGCYGCTGTTGGCCAAACAACGACAAAAAAGAATAGATATAAAACACACAAAAGTGGGTGAAAAAAACAGAGAGAAAAAAGGACTTTATTGTGGGACAAGCCTCTTTTATCCACTTTAGCAACCAGAGTATACATTTGTGTCAAACACACATTGGTTAAGAGACAGCTGTTTTATTAGTAATCAGAACATAAYTGGTGAGTTTGCAAAAGCTACAGTATTAGTCATGTTTATAATTTCCAGCCACCTGCGTTATCATTTCTACATTCCAATCTCCTTTTCTCAACAGTAGCCAAGGATGTGGCATTCCTCCTCCATGTAGGCTGTTAACACTCCCTTTCTTTTCCCAGGCCTCAGTCATACACAATAATTGGCTGAGTTTCAGAATCAGGGCTTGTGGGGCCACTTTTTTCCCCACATATATTCATTTTGCATCCTCACTTGATTTAAAACTGTTGTTACTTTCATGAAGCAGTGAAATAGTGGAAATATAGCTGGCTAAGCTGACAAAATGGTTCAAAACTTACATCAAGCCTTCTTTTCTCCCTTGTTCTATTCTCTTTCCCAATCAATGTTTTTTTTTTTCTTTTCTGACCCTGCAGTAAAAAATRACCCGGCTAAATAATTCCAAAACAAAACAATTAATATTAAACTTGCTTTCTGGTAGTTTATAGTCTATAGAAACTGAAAATGGGATCAGTTGTTAACCAGAGCTGGTATAATCTATGCACATGGAAGATGTACCTTCTGATGACAGCAAGAAATTTTTCCTGTTTGGAGATTTTGTGAAAAGTCAACCTAAATATTTGGCTCWGTGTGTGTGGGCTTAGGCTATTGCAAGCTTATTTGAACTAAGAAGTCAGTTGAAGAACAATTTAAATGTTAAAAGATTCACCCTGTTTGTAGAAGGTTCCTGACAATGGACATGTTTTTATCTTTTTTTTCCTTTTCCCCGTGTATGTAAATGTAGGTGGGATTTTGATGCCTGAGTTTTGTTTAAACTATGAAACTACTATTATGTCTTTTCAYTCCCCTCTGTTTTGCTCAGTTTCATAATTTTTCTCTCTGCCTTAAATTTTTTAGGCTACTTTAGCCTTCATTTCCCTCCATAGAAATGTTCATTTTTAGATTGGGATGTATAGCAGATTAAGCAAATTTAGTGTTCAGTAAACACATAGAAATGTGTATAGGACACATTATGATTCCAACAGGTATCAGTATTTCCAGCAGTGAAATCTGACTGTTTCAGAGCACTTATGAGCAGTAATATTTTATAAATAATGCCAGGTTTTTTTATAGATGTGGTGGTGTTTTCTTTTGTTTTGTTTCTATGGAAATATAGCATCTTAGGACTTAACAATGGTTGAAGATTGCAGCCCAGTTCCTAAAACAGATGAGCTAAAGAAGGACACAAATTTAGCACAAAATATCAGGAAAATTTTTTGATAGCAATGGATTTTGATTTTCATAGAGTTATGTGCTGATATGAAATATTAAAACATTAATTCAAATTTTTAACTATCTTTCTTAGAAAAATACTAGAGTGCATTTCACTGTAGCCCTAATTTCCACATTCTCTGTGTTTATACAGTGTGAATTTAAGAGGAAATGAGAAAAAACCACAACTATAGAACTTGCATGGRAAGTATGTAAAAACCCTCTTTATGATATTTTAAAGCTATAAATAGAAATTTTCACATATGAACTGATCTGGATATTCTCAAACACTTGAATTTTTTATTGAGATTTGAGAGAAATTAAATAAAATTCTTATACTTTTTAATGTCTAAACTAAGTTTTAAAGGTAATTTTAAAGATACTTCTATTTTGAATTTTCTCTAAATCTGGGGTTAAATAATATGAATTTTTGCAAAAGGAAGGAAATAAAACCCCATACCAATATTTAGGAGAGACGCATCAGTAAGAAAAAGTGTAAAAAATGTAGGCTCTGAAGGCAGCTATCAAAGACACCAGTGACACATGAAATATGGAAACAGCTGGAAATTAATCAGTGAGAATAAATCAAATGAAACCAAGAAATCCAGACCATACCTATGAAAATCAGTGCTGCAGGCAAAAAAAAAAAAAAAAAAAAGGATATTAAAGGAGGAAGAAATGCTGGCATGACATAGAAACTAATATAGCTAGCATATATCTAGCAAAGGGGGATATGATTTTACTTTTGGAGGGCAGCTACTGAGCAGTGAAAATTTAAATAATCCTGGAGACCAAAACAATAGTAGTAGTACTGCATTTTAAAATATATGAAATAACAGATATATTTTAATATTGATGTTCCTTTAAAATACACCTGAAATAGAGATTACCACAGACAGGACATGAACATAGACAGTTACAAGGATTGAATGATATATAACATGCATATATCATCATATATTCATGTAACATATGTTCTGTGACAAGGGGAACAGGCCTGAGACTCTGTTAGTACCACATAGGAAGATGTTCTAAATACCCTCAAGTGAGAAACCCAAGCCCAGAAAATTCAGCTGTCAGGTCCAAAATAATTTCCCCATGAGTATTTCTGATGCCACAATGATTCAAATGTCCCAGTGTTTCTGAGATTGAGCTAGATAACAAGGTAACCCTAAATGTTCATTAAACATTCGTCTTTGGTTTAAATCTCAGAATTTATGCCAGAATTCCCTTGTATAACTTTCTATATGCAACATACATTAAAAAGGCGTATTTGCTTGAAATTCTATTTTGAGACCCCAACTTAACCTAAACTACCTTATACAACCCTCAGTTTATAACAAAAAATTCTGTATTATCCTGAATTTTCAAAACACCAAACTTCTGACTGGCAAACTCATCTTAAAATCAGAGAACAAGTCAGTGAACCTGTATAGAAGGTAATTCTTTTAGAGAGCCTTGGCTAGAAGTTTGACGGCAGATGACAGGTTTAAGCACAAGTTAGTACAAGTTTAAGCAATTATGTGRAATAGAATTATTCATATTGGCCCTGAATGAAGTAATTGTCCATTTAAAAACACATCAGAAGCCCAAATTAGCAGGCAATTAAACAGAAACATGTTTGCTGTAATTTTGGCCAAATACTTTGCAAATATTTTTGTTTCTTTTTTTCCTTTTTTTCCCTCTTTGTATAAATTGAATATTGTCAATAAAAGTTAAATGAATCCTGGCTTAAGTTGAGTGTATTCTATCATTCTACAAGTGAATTGACTATAACTCTAGCTTTGTATTTAGCTCTTAGTTTGAAAAAGAATTTGAGAAGATGTTTCTAAGACTAAAATCTAAGGAAGAAAATTAGGGACATCTCTACTGGATTTCCTCAAGTAAGATTTCATTTTTGCTCTTTCATGGAATATGGGACATTTTCCCTTTTTAAAGAAACCTTAGGGCCAGGCCCAAATCTCATAGCTTTCCTCTTTGCTTACTTAATATGTTTCAGGTCAGCTAAATGCCAGAGCTGCTTACAGATACTCTTTATTTTTAGATTGTTTTACCTAACTGGCGTAAAATGTCACGACTCCAGGGAATGAGCCACATCCTTCACCAGCTGATTTAAATGAACTGAATATCTATAGTATGCTAATGAAGGTCTGACAAAAAGCAACATTTGTTAAAACTTGTTGAAGTRTACCTAAACCCAGTTACACATTAAATTTCAGTATGTTAAGAATTTATAGATTTTAATGCATCCCTCTGCCTGGAGAACATGAGAGGCATGTTTGATTAAAAGGGTTTTCAAACCCATCTACTCATCAACAGCACTGAGTTTTAGATTGGTAAAAAAGAAACTTCAGGCTTGGTATGGTATTATTAAATAATAAAATGTAAGCTAAAAATAAGAGAGAGAATACAGTATGAATAAATTGAAAATATTAATGAGCTACCGTAATAAGAATGCATTCATTTTTAATGTTATTTTAAGTAAAAATATGAATACTTTATGTGTTCTTTTTAAGGTTTTCTTGAGGCAGTTACTACATACTTATGCAAATGACAATGAAAACCTATTTTTCCTGGTCCTGTAGCAATGCACATGACTACAACACTCTCTACTCAATATGACAAATAATACTTAAATTAAGTATTTGTCTTCACAATTTTTCTTGAAAATAGAACCTGCCTAAATTTTTWAAAGTATTTTATCATTCATTAAAACATAATAAAGTGTTTATGCAGTTAGGTATGCAGCAGAAGCTTTCTGAGACTCTGGAAATGTTAGTTTTGACCATATATATGTTTTCAAGCTGTGCATTGACTCGTAGTTCTTTTGGAAGAGGCAGGGCATTGCCTCACTGGAGGGGATACATGTGGGGTGTAACCTCAAGAACACCACTGTGCTCCTTGGTTTCCCTTTGTCCTGTGAGGTGAAATAGGTTATACACTGAATATAATGAGCCTAACACGCTCCCAGCTCATATTTCCCTCTCGCAATCTTACATGGAAAAAGACACATGTGAAACCAGGCAGAAAGCCTTTATTACTTTTATTGTTTTGGTGAAAAGGAAATTCTGGAATTTAAATGAAATGAGCAGCATGTGGGGAGGGGTTTGGGTGTCAAAAAGAATGTGTCTCAAGCCATTTTAGAAGCATTTTTAAATTACAAAGTTTGTAGTTGATACTCCAACCTAAGGTCTTCTGCAATTTTTCTGTCATTTATACCAGACCCTGAAAGGATCTCTGAAAGGGTGCTAAATCTATTGTTTAGCCACTTAACTTCAAGTTAGCATTTACCTTTAACTTCCATCTAATACATATATTTTAACACAACCTTTTTTTTTCAGGATGAAAATGGCTCTGCTGGTAGTAGTTTTGATGTTGATGTGGCCGATCCAACACAATCTGTTTGGCTTTCTGGGGGCTTATTCATTACACGACTTCTGTGCGCCTCTCTTTTCTGTAGGCTGTGATGAGTAAAATGATGGCTTGGGTAACCATATTCTCTCAAAGTGAAAATAAAGGTTATTTTGATGCCTGGAAAAACCATCTTATCATTACCTTGTCTGTAAAAGTCTAAAGAGATGTGATGAAGACTGTGCTGATGTTACTGCATAGACTTCAGCCTTTTTTTGGAACTTCTCAGAGGAGGATTAGTTGTTTTTCATGCAGTGATAGACCGACTTCAGTCAGTGGGAAAGCTCCCACACAGACACTTGTGTACTCTCATTCAGTGGGATGGAGGAGAGAGACAGAAGGGCAAAAACAAGGAAATCRTGTGGGTGGAGACAAAGGCAAGTTTATAAGAAAACCACCAAAAAAAGAGAAAACAAAACCCCAAAGCGATCACTCACCACATCCCACCAGCAGACCAATGTCCACATGTTATGGTCACACAATCTGTGAGCAGTGACTTTTCTAGAAAAAAACTCTTCCTCAGTTTTATTCCTGACCTTGACACCGCAGAGCAAGGAATGTCCCTTTGGTCAATTGGAGTCAGCTGTCCCGGCTGTCTCCCCTCCCAGCTTCTTCCCCACTTCTAGGGATAGGAAAGTGAAATATTGTGAAAACTCCACTCAGCTGTAATTAAACCACTGCTTTAGTCCCAAGTTTGAAACACAGCACCAAAAGGCCTGYTATGAGTTAAATTAAACCCACCCAACCAAGAGCTACAGAGTACACAGACAGCTGCCTACGGGGGGCAAACAGCACAGAGAATGAATCACAAGTTACGGTGAGATGGTTCTTTGACACCCACTCTTTTCCTTGCCCCAATACTCAGAGTTAAGCTACCAAAGTTAGAAACTTTTTTGTGGTCTGTCTCGTACTTGTCAACATAAAAGGAAAGACCTTTCTTCTCCTCATTACTCGATGATTCATACAAATTAGGTAGAAGTAAGAAATTTTTTCTGTTTTAAATGCATCTTCCTGTGCCCATTAAAAAAACCCAAGAAAATGAACACCCATATTTTTTGGCAAAATTAAAATAAGAAATGCCATTTATAAAACAGTGGGAAAAATATGGATTTTTCCAGTGATATGAAAATTTTAAATTAGAATTACACTCTGTGTTTTTAATCAATTGTTTGTTTCTTTCATGTGACCAATATTAGTAATACTGGAAAACAAATTATTTTTGAATTTTGGTTTTTCTAGGTAAATGGAAAAATAAAAAAAAAAGGTGAATTCACAAGAAAATTCATTGTTGACAAACTTAAAAATCAGAGGATAAAAAGCATTTTATTCTTCTAATGCCTTGAATTATGGTATTGTAATATTCATAATAAATAAAAGGCTAATCAATCTCTTTGCATGTGATGCCTTTATTAAGATTTTGGTCTCTCTTTATACTGGTGGCTGACTATTTCTTTGTGGTCTTATAAATCATAAGAATATTTGAGGACCATTTTTTCCATACCATTATTTATAAATTTAATTATGATTTGAATTTTTCTTCCATTGGTAACCCATTGAAACATATTTACCTMTGTCCTAAAATGCACAATGAACTGAGATATTACTGACAATCACCGACAGCAAGATCTCTGAGTAGTGGTGAAATAATTTTCACCACCGAGTAGTGGTGAAAATAAACTACCTGCCAATACGTGAAGGTCAAACACATWGTCAGCACCATTATAAAAGCATGACTGTGACCTGATTCATCTTATGTTTGCCATTTTCCTAGTTCCCCTGTGATAGCTGCTCAAAAGCTCTACTTGAAGAGTTGAGAGTAAAAGGGGATTATATTAATGGGGATCATGTAATATTTGCTGAGCTGGAAATCCTTCTGCACCAAAGAAGGCATTTTATTTATTTTTTCCACTGTTTTTTTTCTCTATAGTTCCACATAAACAGATGCAATTACTATAGGAAAAACATCTTCCTTTCTTTTTCTTTTTTTTTTTTTTTCCCCCAGCATTGTGATGGCAGGAGGTATATACCCATTTGCAGGATGTGAAAACGGGATTTGTACTATATTGCACTGTATTAGAAGGGACTAAAATTAATTTAACTGCACTAACCCTTTGATCATGTAGCTGCCCCTTCCTTTGTTTAASCTCCCTGCCTTTCTAACTAGAATTTGCTTTTGTCAGCACAGCAGCAAGTGACATATGGTATTTTTGTTGTTACTTGAAATAATCTTCTGTAGATCAGCTGGATTTCCCAAAAGAGATTTGCATTCAACATTAGAGAGAGAGAGAGAGAGAGAGAGAGAGAGAGAGAGAGAGGAGATGAAAGAGAACCCCAAATCACTGTGCATTCCATGATTAAAAATCTCAGTAAAATAAGCTCCCCCATTCAAACCAATATACTTACTTCACATTTTTAGCAAGTAAAATAGAATGTAATCTGCACTGTGACATGTGAAAAGCTTGTAAAGTCTGATTTAGGAGGTGAAAGATGAAAAATAAGCTGTGTCTGTTGCAAGTCTTGTGTTTTGGGGATTTTTTAAAATGTCTGAAATATTTAGACAATGAACTTATGAGCTGCTGGCTTTGACTTTTCTTCTGATACATAAATGATGGTTGCACATTGCTCTGGATTATACCCTTGCTCCTATGTCACAGCAGCTAAATGTTGATCTGCCAATGGAATTTTAAATTGACACCATTTTAACACGTGTAGTATCTGTGATTAAAAGTTCCCAGGCACAGCAATATTAATCCCCATATAGACATATTAAAAACAATTAAAAGAAAAAATAAAATTCCAACATGAAGCAAAGTCACGCACTGAGCATGCTGAAGCAGATATTGTTATATATTTGCCATTACAAAATGTTCTCATTGAAGTTAATGGACAGCATAACATAGAAACTTCTCAATAATTTGTATTCAGAGATAGCAACCTGTATTGTTTCTGCCCACCAGCACAGCACATCCTTTCTTTTCTTCAAGTTATTGCATATTGATGGGATACTTTTCTACTGACAGGCAACAAAAAATTAAGGCAGCATTTATCCAGTCAAAGTGGCTGAATGAATGGGAAGGTTAATGCCTCAAACTAAGTTTAAGTTAGTTCATATTTTTTTAATAATTGCTTTCTGCAACTTGTTTTAAACAGGAATTTGATTCACAGCTCCTACAGGCTAAGTTACGAGTGTATGATGGAAGGCAGTTATGCTTCAAAGCCCACGAATTCAGATAAAAAAATTACCGTAACTTTCATAAGTATTTCAAAGGTCAGTGAAGGACTGGAATGTTGCATGAAAACAAAAAAGAGCTACGGGCATAATAACTAGAATTGATAATGACCTTTAAATCAATGAAGAATGAAAATCATAAAATACTTATCCATATGGAAGAGGAAAGATTCTCACAAAAATCTTCAAGAACAGGATACAAAGTAAAATAGCTCATTATGACTGGAAATGACAGACTGGTAAATCACTAAGGCAAAAGATTTCTCTTACACAGAAAAGCCTCCAGGGAAAATTTCATTTAAACAAGTAGTGTACTGTGTGTATATTTGTGTGAGTGTGCCCGCGTGCATGCACACATCTCTAGGCTGCATTTAATGAAGCCAAGGGTAATTTCCAATGTCCTACTGTTGCATAAACCTGGAAGGATTTTATCTTACATTCCTTTTTTTAAAATAATAATTAAAAATGCATTGGAACAAAAGTGTTACCTCATTAATTTTAATTTCCTTTTTCATTTTCTATGTGTTTATTTTTCTGTCTGTTGGGATACCTGGCTAAAATTCCACTGTGACATTAWTTATTTCATATAAAATAAAGTTGGTATTTTATATTTTTGTAGATTTTGATTATAATATATTCAAGAGAATATGAAAGAATACTGGATATATCAAGAGAATATATTTTAATAATTTGTCTTAGAACAGTAGGCATGATGTAAGTGTGCTTACTTCCATCTGCAGTGATAGAGAATCCATTGAAACCAATGCAGAGATTTCATTAACTTACACATGTTTTACTGTCACAGACTGGATTTCAGGATCAAGTGGCTGACTACATTGGAAGCCAAGAAAGCTTATCATCTATAAGTTTTTAGTAATTACTAAGACTCATTCAATTAGAAAACCAAACAGTCAATTTAAGGAATAATGAATGGGCAGAAGAATTCCCTCACTCTGAACAGCTACATTTTGCTGTAAACTCTCTATTGCTCCACATAATTTAACACAAACGAAATATTCCTAGATTCTGGAATTCTGCTAATAAAAGCTAGGACTAATCTATGTTTAAGAACAGTTGTTATATGGAATGTTGCAACTATTTCTGAGTTGCAGACTAATCCCAAGTTTGAACTGAGCAGTAGAAGGACATTTCAGAAAGCACAAAACAAGGATTTGTACTAAAGAAAAAATGTATGGCCTGAGAATTAAATTGAAATAAGATTCTAAAATTTTTTTTCATGACTTGATGAAAAGGTCACAGGAATTGTAGCTTRAAGAGGTGCAGAGTTTAACTGAAAGAATACAGGATGCAATGCTGAAGAAATTAAGTATTMAATTGCYAGYATCTCATTGATACTAATGTATTTTKTTCCTCCTAAGGGAAAATCAGTGTAATAAAAACATCCACTGACCTTTCGTCCTCCTCTACTGCATGCCCTGAACAGAGCATGAAGAATTTAGCTTGGTGAAATTATAGTCTTCTCTCTGGAGAACACCAATAAGACCCAAAAGAACGACCTGAAGCTGATTCTGGAGAGGTTTAGCTTGGATATCGGGAAAAGGTTCTTCACTGAGAGGGTTGTTAGGGACTGGAACAGGCTTCCCAGGGAAGTAATCACAGCATCAGGCATGACAGAGTTCCAGAAGATTTTGGACAATGCACTCAGGCACATGCTGTGACTCTTGGGGATGGTGCTGTGCAGAGCCAAGAGCTGGGCTTTGGTGGTCCTTGTGGGTCCCTTTCAATGCAGGATGTTCTATGATCATATGATTTTAAGATATGGATCAATTCCTTTGTTGACTACACTTTTGAAAACTGGAAGATTGCCGCTTGAAAAGCAGCCATTAAAGTAGCATTTAGTTTTTATAATCCTTTCTTCTCTCTCACTTAAGAACTACTTCTGTCCCATATATTTTCCTGTGTTTAAAGCAAGCACCACTCCAAATCTTACACTGTGAATTATTGTTAAAGCTTTTATTAGCTATTCCGGTGTGGTCACAGACCTAGTCCAATATGGCATTTTTCCTTGATGTACAATTGTGCTTTCTGAGTACGGTTTTCTCACATTATTGTACTAAAATTAGTATTAGAAAATACAAATCATGCATTTCAAGAAAAGTGAACAGATGCTCTGGCACTTTTTTCCCCCCCAATATAGAAAATGTGCTATTTAATTAATGGCCAGGAATAGTAACTAATTTGGTTGAAAGTTTGTATGTAGCAATGCAGATGCATATTTATTAGAATTTCTTATTTAATGAGTATGGTGCATCTCCATGTTTGTCCAAAGGCAGAATTATTATAATAAATGCATAAAACAGAATTTCCAATAACTTCCACTCACCAGTTCAGAAGTGTTGGAGTTGTTATCTGTCCAACTTCCAATCAAGCACAGACCAAACAGTGGATATTTACCACTGAGGAATTATTAAATAAGTGAACCAGGTACCTATATCATTGTTATGCTATGTCAGAGTAGTATACTCTTMATGAAAAAGATCTTTTATTTAAAAACATCTTACATTTTTATTAGAAATTTTTATTCCGTATCAAAATTAGAGGGATTATGTAAAAGCAAATTAGTTTCATTTAATATTTTTAGAAGAATGGAAAGTGTATTAATAGAGACTGTGGTGTTGTTGTGGGTTAAAATTCTTCTCCTTTTGTTCCTTTTCTTTGGGAATTTTTTCTTTCCCATTTGTTGCTGGGATACCTTGATGGCCGAATCATCCTGTTAATGGCCGGGTGATTGAAGGGACAATGATACCTATGACCACACCCTAAATGGTCTGAGACAGCTTTTGTATGGTGGGGGGGGATTGGGAGTTGGGTTTTTTCGCGGCTTCGGAGAGAGGAGGGGGTTTCCTGCTTGCGGCGGAGTAGTTTTTGCTCTGCTGTGCCTGGCTAGGGATCCCGGCTTCAGGAGGGTGAACTCTGCTCTGTCCCATCTCGCGGCCGCGGGATTCCTGCTCGTCTCTTTTGAGGTCCTGGGTTTCTTGCTGTCCAGAGGAGCGCCGGCATTTTCCACTGTGGGTTTTGCAGAGAAACCTTTTTCCGGCCACCTCTGCCATTTTCTATCGATCATCCCAGCCACGGGAGATCTTGGCTAGCCGGGACCCGCACCACCACGTCCCCTGCAGTCTCCAAGGAGTCGTCGCGCCCTCCCTGCTCAGTCAGGGGCCAGCGGCGCCGCTGCCAACCAAACTGTAACCTCGCCAAGAGGGAGACTGTTTCTATAAGGCTGTCACTAGGTTTGGATTGGGCTGTGTTGTTGCTATTGTTATTGTTACTTGTTTCACCTTGTTATATATATATATATATATAAGTAAAAACTGTTATTCCCTTTTACCCATATTCCTGCCTGAAAGCCTGTGATTTTTTCAAAGCTATAATAATTCGGAGGGAAGGGGGGTCATAGCCACCACTCTAAGGGGAATCCCTGCCTTCTTTAGCAAATACCTGTCTTTCAAACGGGGACAGGTGTGAACACTGGTGGCAAAATAAATGCAAGGAGGTACTTACAATAAAAGTTCTGGAGGAGGGTATAACTGCTGCGGATTAAGAATATTGTATAAGTGATCCTCTGAGTTAAAACACGGGATTTTTTTTTTTTTTTTTTTACCAGAACTTAATTTTGCAATTCAACCTGTCTGCATTCAAATGGTAAACCAAAGCTTATATTAAAACTACTGTTATAATTTTAGTTTAATAATTCCCTCCTACTATAATTCTTGCAAGCCTCTGTGCATCAAATAACTACCAGGCCAGCAGACCCCAGGCTGGCTCAAAGATATTAGAAGTCATGCTGCATACTCTGGCGGGCAAGAGATAACCAGCAGATTCCTCAAATCAGATATTTCAAGGGTGAAATGATACATTTTAGCTAGAACAAACCTTAATAATGTCCAACAAAAACTGGCAGCCGGTTTTCTCTATTCTCCCCACCCCAATAAATTCTCGTGTCTGGCAGGTTAGTTACAAACAGCTTTGACATCCTGCACTGAATTGATGTCAYAGGGTGACACCTAATGAAGGCAGGACTAGGATTACTGAGAATAAAACTACATCTGCCTACCTCAACTTGTTAGATGGGTTTGGTATGGACCCAGAAAAGGTAAAACAGGCATAGAAAATTGTTATGGAGAGGGAAACCTAGGAGATCTGTTTCATGGGGATATGCACTGGGAGGAAGGAAATAAGAGAAGGATTTATTGCAGTTTTACATCTCAGTATATTTGGGGATAGTCAGAGTAGAGAGCAGAGCTAGAAGCCATTGGCAACAAGGAAATATCAGCTATTTCACTTTAGACATGCAGACACCCACCATGGCCTGKGTGTTGTAACCAGTAAGGCCATTGACTTCTTTTGCCAACCATGATCAACTAGGTGTGAACACAATAAAAAACAGAGGAGCAGGGACAGAGGAACAAGTGCCCATAAATTTAAACCTATGGAGAAGATGAACCTGAGATGTATTCTTTACAGTAACCATTTTTCCAGCCAGGACTCCACAGGATGTCTGGATAGAGTGAGCATCCTCTTCCACTCTCTCTGCAATGCTGGTCACAGTTGGACTGGGGCAGAAGATACTGTCTTCAATGTGAATGTGTGTTCTTTATACATTGTTGGAGTGGACTTTAAATCAGACTGTTATTTTTCCTGGTACATCTGTCCTGCCTGGAAATAAGAACTAAAATTTATTTCACTTCATGGTGCTGTTCTGTTTGTGAGGTTTTATTGTTCTTAAATTCTTCCATGACAGTTGATATAATTCACTAATCCAACATGAAAAAACCCCAACCAACAAAACAACAAAAAGCCCTGTTCCACTAATTTTGACARCACTGAGCTGTTGAATCCTTCCAGCTAGAAATTTAAATTAATCCGTAAATCATAGAATCTTAAAATCATTTAGGTTGGAAAAGACACTTCACATCATTCAGTCCAACTGCAAACCTTATTTGGTCAAATCCACTATCRTAATTTCTCAATATCTATTATATTTTGATAGGAAATCATGCTGCTTCTAATTTTCAAATAATCAGCTAATAAAATTTTTGAATTGCTAGTAAAATAGTATAAATGATGTACCAAAAAAAAAAAACAAAAACCAAAAAACCAAAGCCCCACCATAAAAAACCTTTCAAGATCTTGTTTCAGTTTTGGATGTTTTTCATGGGTTTTCTAGTAGAATTCTGGTGCATCTGGGATCAAAGTACTATAACAGAGAAGATAAATAAGCAACATGTGCTTTTAAGTAGTTACATACTTATAAGATACTTCATACAGCCCAGGTTGATAATTTTCCTGAACTCTTGGCTTYGTAATTTTCTTCCAGTATTACTAATAATAACAAGTAAAATCAACTAGAATTAGTTCTTTGGAACTCAGGAAAAGAGAACAGACCTGGCTTTAAATCTAAACCTTTATCCTTCCAAACAAGGCAGCATAGTGTACATGGGACAGGAGATAACGTGGCCATTTCTTGAGTCATTTCTTCAGTCAGCCTGACTTGGAGTCGAGTCACATGCTGTGGTGTGAGCCAATGCAATGAAAGATTCACTGCCAGCAAGGTGATGACACAAGGAAACTAWTGGCAAGACACAGGGCTAAGATAACCAAGCAATAGAATATTACAGTTGTGTTCATGTGTTCATTTTATTAGTATACCTTCAATTATAATTGTAGATACATACGTCTACCATTTGTATGATTTCCATATATTTGACAAAATCAGTAATGCYAAAACTTCTGAAAAATACATAGGCAAGGTGCTACACACAATTTAAATGAACCAGATGGAGAGGGACAGTTTGGAAAGAAAGGCATGCTTGGGGATTAGAATGCAAGGGCAGACAGAGAGGAAGCCATTCTGGATTTATAGTAAAAAAATATACAAAGAAATCCACTAAATTCTTTCTCACTTTCTGAAAGTATTCTCAAAAGGCTTTCTGGATAGTAATCTAAGGAATTACACTCATCTGATAGTAGACAAATCCTCTGGGGTAGAACTGTGCCAGTTTGCTTGGTGGGCATGTGTTTTCTTTGGATCAGCCAAAAGAGTCAACAGAGCCGCTGTACCCAGTGTCTCTCACCTTGATGATTTTTCTATTCATTTTAATGACAATTGGATCAAAATCACCTCTGCTTTTCTTTGTTTCTGGAGGAATCACAGTAATATACTTAAACATTATCACTTTATTATATTATGATTAGAAACTATAATAGTATAGATTATTTTGGACATGAGTAYTTATTTATTGCTCATAGACAGTTTTGTGTGCAAATGTATCAAAAGTTATTTTATTATAAATATAATGAACTGTATGATTGATKATGCTGCATGAATGCCAAATATTTGTGTCCAAATAAATTTTGTACCAATAAAATCATTATTAACATGTTGAGATTCTCCTATTGCTCAATTAAAAAAAAACAATTTTATTTACCATGAGTTCTGGGTTGGAAGAGAACTTTAAGATTATCCAATTTCAGTGTTCTTAGAAACACACATAYTTATGTTTTCAAAGGCTGTTCTTATGACAGCCTTTGGTTGGGCAAAATTGCACTCCAGCCTAGAAGGTTGTACATCAAAATGAACTCGTTCAAAGAGAGGTGTTTTTATCTGCGATAAGCTAGTTTAAATCAGGCCCATATTTGCTCTTTGAGTTTATTTTTTGTGACCACCAAATTCAGTAAAGGTGTATCAAAAACAGGGCTTTCCATATATGAATGATCCCTCATATGATTTCATCTATTGATTCCTTGTTGCCAATAAACGTCACCAGACATCTTTTTCCACAGAATTCAACTTATACTTTCCATATTTTGATGAGAAAACAAAAAAAGAAACTAGTTTCCTAAAAACAGATGGGAAGACATCAGTTCAAGGACTGCCTTCTGATAAAATGTGAACTCTTTTTGAAGACATAATATATCATATCATATATATATATATCATACATGATTTCATTATTATTCAGTTTTAGTAGGGGCTCTGATCAATTTATAAATGATTTTTAGAAAGTTAATCAGGATCTGATTTGAAAACTTCAGAATGAATTCCAAAACTTGGTAGATACTTTCTCTTTCAGATTAATATGCTCTTTAATGACTGGTAAATAGTTCATTCCTATCCTGYGGGCATTGCAGGTGAACACAGGATACAAAGGGGCAGTCCCTGTCCTTGCTACAGGTGCTTTATGAAACCTTCAAACAATCATTTGACTCAAGATTTTTGTAAGTGAATGTCAAAGCTGAACTTTCAGATTGCAGAACGGTATCAGGTTTTTGTGAACTTGAATTTACCAGTCAGTTTTGAGCTCTGTTTGCTGAAYATTTGTTGCTTCCAGTCTCTTTTTAAAAGTGTATGGGCACCTGCTCAGGGACAAACAGTTCTTATTAAACATTGTAACATGTTGAGGCAATTTTGGAACTGGCTCTTCTTTAAACAAGAAGTCGGACTCTGTGACCTCCAGAGACCGCTCCAACTTAATTTTTTTTGCCCTGTGATTTCTACATTCTTCCAATGACACTTTAGACTAAAATATAAGAGGTACTGATTTTCATTGGGTTTGGGGGGTTTCCTTTTTGTTTATTTGTTTTTACATTTTGTGGAAAATACAACGGTTTCATTATTCTCTSTGCTGAAACAGAACAATTTGAGTAACTCCTATTTCAATAAAATAAATGTAACAGAACAAAATTGTCATTTTCCTAAAAAMCTTAGTTTTAGATAAAAGAGACAATTAAATGAAAAAAAAATCACTCTGTGTTCTGAATTTTTAAATATCATGACTACTAATGCWTGTACTTGGAACAAAAATAGGCAGTTTCCTTTAAAAGGAAAAATATGTCTGCATGTGTATACTTATTTTCAAACTTTTTATTTCAAAGTAAAAGTTACTTTAAAGTGTGAAGTTCCTTATGTTTCAGAATGTCTTTCAAGGTAACCAGGAATAAATCAATTTTCTTGAAGAAAAAATAATGGCTTTAGGAATGAAAGAATCTATATACACTTACAGCTATAACTTATGTAACAAACAGTATATTTATTTAACTACAGAAAATATAATTCTTTCATCAATTGGGTGCAACATAAGYAACATTCTAAGCAATTTCCTGCAATTCTTCAGGAGTAGTTCAGCATGCAAGTATAGTTTGAATTGTGGCTGTGTCAGCATGTCAGTAAATGGCTAAAAAGAGCACCATCAGAAGTAAAAAGATGAAATTTAACCAGATGATGAAAGACTGGCACTTTAGGACAAAAGAAAACAAAAAATACAAGAACTTTCTCTGAAAGATAGATAATGCTGKCTTTAGGGAATTTAATTTATTCATTCAGGGTTTATGAAGCAGAAGGGCCATGAGAAGTTGACCTCAGCAGCATTTTGGGACTGATCTTTTGCCAAAGATGAACTGCTTATGGACAGCTTTTTCATTCCATAGTAGAACACAAATAGGAATATTTTTAGGAGAAATTTGCTAATTTCAAACTGAGCTTAGAATTATTTTGGACAAATATCTTTTTCTCTTATTAAGTCAATAAGAGATTGCACTTTCTGAATATTCCCAGTATCTATATGTCTGACATCTTTTCTTTTTCTCAGAATTCAATTTATATCATCCTAGTATAGATATAATAGATATTTTCCATTCTTATACGTTTAAATAGTTCCATCCAAGTTTCAAAACTGGTTACTTTCCTCCTTTCAACAATTTCTTATTCTTTTCTAGTGTTGCTTCTTTTTGCATACCTTGCCTCAAACAATTCATTCTGCCATGTAATACAAATTCGAGGACTCTCATTTGTTTATCTTATCAAGTGAGTCTACAAGCTATRCGATTTATTTAGTGATATACTTGTTGGTCTGAGAAAATAAATCAGATATTTACCTATATCTCTGACTGAAGATAAGGAAAATTGGTTCTTGCCAGAAACTTTCTGTTTTGAACATAAAAAGACAAGTAGACCTTTCACAAAACACAGTGCTATAAAAAGASAATTTACCCTTGAAAACCAAAAGTGATCAGGCACCTAGGACCTCTTGAAATTTTGATTAATCCCCTGTTTAAGTCCTGTAGAAATGCACCTGCACATTGATTGTTATTTAAAGAAAATTACC
>NW_026623455.1:841684-843372 GCF_030028575.1 Malurus melanocephalus
TACACGTATACATGCACCTTCACACACATATATATGTAGATTAAAATTGGATAAAAAATACTGGCCAGACTCAACTGTCACACAGGAATTTATCTTATCCAGCAGGAAAGATATGTTTACCTCTCTGCATTCCATATTTTACCTCACCTTTTCACTGTTTCRTATTAGAAATATGATGTAAGAGGATGCTGAAAAGTCTGTCAATCAATAAAATGTTAAATGTAACTTACAACTGAGCCAATCTGTGTTGCATTTTCACCTTATTCAGTGGAGGTTACCTAATGGTTGTACATACTTTTGTTTTTGACTTTAAAAACATTCAATCATATGTGTCTTCTGAATTTCTGAATGTGTATTCTTATAGGTCAGTATATTTAAGGGCATACTTTCTGACCTTACATAGAAATAAAAACATTTTGGCAACTACAAGGAAATCTAGACACTATTTTTTACTGTTAGATTTTAGATTTGAAACTACCTGACTAATAAAGGCATGTTTTGAAAGGAAGGTCTTCTGTATATCCTAATTATCTAGAGTAGAGGCCAATTATTTCTAATCTTACCAAAAGAAGAAAGGAACAGTATCAGCAAACACACAAAATTATACTTCCACCAAGTTCTAAAGATCACAGATACATAAAAATGCTCATACTTATGCAATAAATAATGCAAATTCATTTCTGACAASAAGTCTTCAACTATTTTGCATTATCACTGAATAAGTAATGGTATATACTGTATAAGTAATARTGTATACTCTTTTGTGAATCACCTGATGACCCATTTCAAATTGACCTTCTGAGTCACTTCCATCCACCGATGCCATTTTTTCTGACCTTTGAGGTCAATAGATAGCCTACACTTGTTGAATTTGTTGTTGCATAGACTATAAAGTAGTACCACCTTGATACACTGAAGTAAGCTTGGATTTATCCCAGAATGACTCAGACAAATATCCAGCATCTCCAAATAAGGTTCTTTTTATTAATTTAATAAATTGGATTTTTTTCCTGAAACTTCAGTTTTACCTTAATGAAATGTAATTATAGTAAAAGTTCATAYAGGGGAAAATTAAGAAAACCTCCAAGCCCCAAAGCATGTACACATACACAAATCCTGCCAGTCTTAAAAGTCTTTTTTAAATACAAAAAATACTTAAAAAGTAAAAAGAAAAAAAGAAATAGCCATCTAGGGGTAATGCTTTTTCTCCAGAGATGTAGATACCTAGTCCTCTTTGGATTACATGASCTAAATTCCCTGAGTTACTCAAAAGAGATTGACAGTAATTAATGAGTAGTAGCCCAGCATATACATAAAAAAGAAATGTTTGTCCACTGGGAAAAGATCTATATCTTACAATTTCCCTATAAATATATTATTTGACAAGTTAGATCAGATCATATACAGACATATCATATTTTAAAGCATGTGGTAAATGCAGAATCATCCATGTAGTGAAATGTTTTCAGCCATTGGTCATTTATTCTAAACAATATGATTTCTTGGGTATTGATATGTTCGTGAGTTTGGTGGCTTCTTTTTTTTTGTGGTTGTTCAGGGCAGTTGTTACTTCTGTTTTGTAATATAAAGGATTTCACGTTGGACAAATTGAGTTAACCATAATTTTATCCTCAAAGTTAATTTCGATGACAGTGCAAGAGAATGGGAAGTCCACGGGGTTTGCCTTG
>NW_026623455.1:843727-847754 GCF_030028575.1 Malurus melanocephalus
AACAGTTGCCTGGAAATAAGCCGTGTCAACAGGGGGAAATTTATTGTGGGAAATAGAATAATTAAAAGAATGAGGAGAAAGTTTTTAGCTGTACCAATATGAGTGTTTTCCAGCACTCAGGAAGAAAGAAGGATGTTGTTTTATTCTCTTCTCACCTAGGTATCCATTTTCCTTTGGTGTTTCTCTTTACAATGCTGTATTGTATATTCTGAAAAGCTTAGACCATAGCTTTGTCACTTTCTGCATTCAGTGTAACATWTGTTAAAAGAAAAATGAAATAATTGCCAGCTGACACTTTTCTTTAGAAGTTCATTGGATGGAAAAAGATACAATTTTAAATGTAGAGCATTTATAGAGTTTGGTAATATAGTTTGGAAATATAGTTTAGAATTTCTCAGAAAAATGCATTTAAATGTCCTTATAAATGAGCAATACTACTTAAACATGCACATATTGCTGCAATGAATTTTAGTAATGAGAGCTGAGGATTTTTTCATGAAGCATCACAGTTATAAGACTGTTAAAAATACACTTAAATGTAATAAAAATACCACACATCTTTTTCTGTGGTGTATTTTTTTTTTAAATCTTCCATTAACATTAGACAGTCTTCCATTCACTCTCATTTTAGTTAATAGACATAGTGTACTCGATTTCTTGCCCTCTGAGAAAGTACTGGCAATGTGTTCTGACCTATAATCTATACTTAAGGGTTCAGTAGCTTTTTAGGAATGTTCATGGAGACTTTATTAATCTCTAATAAACTGAGCTCTTCCACTTCATTTCGTCGCTGAATGTAACAGTATTTGCTTTCAAGACTAATTATAGAAGGCAGAGCAGAACAGTCAAAATTATGCCCCTGGCATAATTACAATAGACTTTGTTTATCTCCATGCCTTTAAWCACCATTCAACTATGCAATAGTTTCCTTTCATCCTGGGTATTTGTTTCTCAGAAATGACATTTAAATTACTGAATGAAAAATATTAAAGTGAGATGGCAAGAACAATTTAAATCTGATTGTAAGAGCAGTTAAAGCTCCAATTTAGAGAACAGTCTGAAAAAAAAACAAAAGAACCAAAACAAACAAACACAAGAAAGGTAGCAAAATCCTCTACATGAAGGTTATTTGAAAGCCAATTTTCCACATTAGGGGTCATGTCTGTGTTCTGTGATTATTTTACTGTTATTATAACACAAGCATATCTCTTAAAACCTCGTGACTTCCTTTTCTATACAAGTTCCTCTTATACAACATTTTTACAAGACAAGGAGTATAAATGTACTCTGCAGAGGACACTATAGAGAGCAACTAGAGTAGTAAAACACTTAACCTCTCCCCTTTCTGCTACAGAGAGGGAAACTAAAGTAYGAGTCTAAGGGGCACAATAACAATAAAATAGTAGTTCTGCGGTACAGATTGAACACCTGGGACATCATCTGAGCACATGTGGTAAGTCTTAGTGCTTTAGTAAGAGAAAGCATTTCATGAAGTCTAATTCATGTGTGCAATTCCAGCCCATGCTCTTCAAGCATCACAAACTTTTTTGTTTATGCTTGTCTCGATTTTCAGACACCTAGAATGAGAATGTAACACGGTGCCTTAACTTATTTAGTGCATAAACCACTTTACTATCTTAAACCTGAAGATGTGATGGGTTTTATTATATTATTCATTAATTATGAATTAATTTGGAGCATCAAGAGCAACATACTGCATAATACATACTGCATTAGGGAGCAAACAAGACTCAAATGCACAGAAAATRTTATAGTTCTCTTTTGTATCTTTAATCAACTCATTCAATTGCAAAGAATCTACCTATGATCTAAGATTCTAATGCAAACTCCAGTTTATGGATTTTGCAGCTGTCCTGGAGAGATTTGGAATACACAAACTAATAACAACACCACTTTTCATTTTCTAGCACCTTTCATCTGAAGATCTCAAAGTGTTTTTCAAMTTCAATGAAATGCGCCTTAAAACAGAAAGTGGTATACATGAGGGACATATAGGAATATGTTCAACCCACCGTTACTCACTGAAGTTTCTCTCTCTCATTTTTCTTGAAACACTTGTGAAAACACTGTAGCAAAGTTCAACAGGCTGAAGACCTCCCCCTCCTCTCCTTTGTACTTCAGCTTTGAAATATATTCAGTTAAAGCTGCTGGAATTCACGTAGGCATCACACAACTAAGTTGCAATTTGTGTAAATCACCAGGATTAGTGACTTCAGCTGATGAATAATGTTGAGAAATCTGAATTAACATATATGGCTAGACACCCATTTTTATGTTTTTGCTAAAAGAAATAAAACCAGATTAATCCAGGAAAACAAATTAATTGAAAATTGTACTACACTGTGCCAGCCAGAGATGCGGGATTCTTGTGGGACTGGAAATWAGGTAGAAGGCCAGCAAAATTTCCAACACCTCAGGCAAACAGTACATTTGTTTATTAAAATTAAATCTTTTCACAAAGGCAAATAATCTTCAGCTATGCAGATGACTATTTGAACTTTGTCCATGTAAACATGGTGACCACAATTTAACCATTCTGCTACATATTTTTAAAATAAAATATTTAATTATGTAGCTAACTAAATATTCTGGAGGCATTTCTGTGCCATAATGGCAAAAGTCATATAAGGACATACAGACAAGTTTTTGTGATTTAGAACCATGCGGGCTCTGAAGCCWACATATTTTGATTCTGGTAACAAGACAAAACCATCGGTTTAAGCATCTTGAAAATAAACACAGGATAAAAAGCTCTAATCACCTTCCATATAATATTCTAATGTTCCAGAAGGACTCTTTTTTCTCCTCCACTTGTCGCTTTTCTGTCAGTTTTACTGAGCCCACATTCAAACACTGCAAGGGATGTTATACACAAATCTCAGATTAGCTCTGAGGGAGCTGGCAGGCCAATGTCACACAGTGTGTTAACACGAAGAGATGGTAGCTTAGATTCTGGAAGCAGGTTAGGCAGGTGAATACCTTAGAAGTGTTAATGAGATGACAAGTTAATAAATTTAGTTCTAAACTGYGAAACTTGGTAATTTGTTACGTTCTGCAATGTAGACTAGACCAATTTATTTTTCTTCATGCAAAGAGTGCAATATTAAATTTTCCTGTTGCTATCTTTCTACAGTTTTGCTATTAACACTTACTGACCTCATAACTGAAGTGTTATTATAAGAAAAGGCTACAGCAATGTTATCTGCTAATCACTACTGCCTTCTAATTATTCTGTACTAATTTATTATCACTGGTTTCCAAATCCTTACACTGTGAGGACATGGAACTGATGCCTATGAGGAAGGAAAAAYGAGAATGGCACTTTTTTTTTAAATTTGAGTTTTTAATGTAGAGACRTAGCACTATTCAGTTTTATTATTAAGAGAGCTATGGCTTTATTATATAAACCAAGTGTACTTGTTTTTGTGGATGCAAAGCATGCTGTCTCAAACAATCACAGCTCTTGGGTAGAAGCACTGTCTTCTAAAATTGTACATTCTAAGTCTCATGATCATATTTTGAACAATCATTAAAAGACAAAAATAAATTAATATTGTATTTAGCTTTTTATTTAGGGAGCATGAGCCTTTACTCATATGCAGCAGGCTACTTAAAACTGTAGTTGTTAATGTTCCCTTTTGCCAGATTATATAAACCATTAACTAGTCATCATACTCATCAGATGTGTTTGGTCAATTGCACCACCTGCCACCTGAATTTCCAGATCTTCTTTGAGATGTGAATATTATTCTTTCCAGGGCATGAGAAACCTGCTCTAGCTACTTAGCTGACCCTGCTTTAAGCTGGAAATGTTCTAAAGGTTCCTTTCCACACAGATTAGGTTCAACTAATATGGTTCTGTAATTCAAAAGTAAAGCCATTTGCTGGATTTCCTAAATTTTGAGTTTCATATTTATCAGCATTTTGAGTAAAAGAGACTCACCAGAATTAATGGTTCTCATCTTGTGCCTTGAATGAAGCAACTCTAATATGAAATCTCCTAGTT
>NW_026623455.1:847823-883719 GCF_030028575.1 Malurus melanocephalus
AGTCCCACAAAGAATCCCCAAACCCAGCCAGCCAAAGAGCCAAAGCAGACTGCAAATGTACCATCATATTCTAAATTTTAAGATCATCTAGGGAAGCTATTTCAAGAATTAGAAAAATATTATAGAACAGATTGCATACACCTAGTCAGAATAAACAAGTCCATGTTTAGCTTACTACACAGCAATAACTTTTTGTGCTGTTCGTATGGTTTTGTTTTTCTTGATATAGCTGGCTGGACTAAAGATTTTATAGATTCCTCTGTATCACTGTTCATTCTAGATTAGTGTGAAGGATATCTTATTTTTCTTTTTGATTTGCATTTTGTAGTGGCCTTCATGCAATCTCTTTAAATGCTTTTTCTAACATATCTGGGATAACTAATCTGTTTCTTGAAAGGAAAATCCCTTCAGCATCAAAATCTCTGCTCTGAATTGGTAACATTTACTGCACTGGCCACACTCTGCTAACAGCTTTAATCACTTTCCTTGGGGTCTTATCTTGGATCATAACTTTAGCAATCATTGCCAAGCTTGRATTTACTGGATAGAACTAAAACTGTCCCCATTATGTGGCTTATATTATCTACCCTGCCTGTCATATCTGCTCTTCATGGAGAGGCATTATTATGTGACTTTTTTATATTTTATCTGAGATCTTGTAGCATTATTAAACTCCTTTAGAATGTACAGCATTTAGATATACATTTTGCTGTGCTTCATCATGTTATCAAATGTGTCTGCTTCTACAAGTATTGTCTAAGGTGTTAATTCAGATGTCAGATAAAATATGTGTATAAAAAAGTCCAAGTTCACAAGTGCTAAGAACACCAGATACATTTTTGGCAACAGCRATGAGTTTGGGACAAATGTGTAGTGAGAGGCCCTCAGCAAAAATCTGGGCCAATACTTTTCACTTTAAGTTAGACAAATACCTCCATGTTCAGTGTTGTTTATTTCTGCATTTAATTTATTTATTTTAAGTTTAGAAAGAATATTCTCTGRCATTTCATTATTTTGAGGCAAGTCTTTTTAGTGTTCTGAGCCACATCTTTAAAGCACTCTGTTTTTAACCCACTTTATTGAGTACACGGAGATGTCCCCATGTTGTGTGTCAGCAAATATATGTTCATCTTTTGTCCACCAGAAAAGTTTTCATAGAAATGCAATAAAAAGTAGAGGCTTTACAAATATTGTCCTTTATGAAAACAGAAAAGCTGCTAAATGACAGAGGTTCTGCAATCACAATCCAGGGAGGGGAAGACTGGATATTCCTTTATCCCCTATAACATGTCAGAGAATCCCATCAGATAAAAGACATAATGTATTGATAAAAGACATAATGTATTTTCCAAGAAATGCATTAATTAAGCTCTCTAATTATCAATGGAAAAGCTTTAAATGTTAGAAGAAACCTCAACCCATTGGAAAACAGGTTTATTTCATTCTTCTCGTGATAGATCTGCTACACATATATTTTCTATCATAGCACTTTAGGACTAGGGCTATTTAAATGATTTTTCCTATTACTTACATATGTTAAGAATTGTGTTTTAAACATACCAGGTACATCTGAAAAGTAGTACCCTCAGACAACTGCTCTGGCAACTGAATTCAGTGTGATCTTTCCCTGACAGTTTGCTGCTCAAGAAACCCATTCTTTCAGAATTCAGGGAAATATTATCTGGAATTTCCATGATAAACTAAGAGAGAGATGTCTGCTCCTCACAGACACTGGGATGGGCAGAGAGGTATTCCTCATTGACAAAGTCTAGTCACCGATTCTGTCTCTATCAGAATTGTCTTTTTTTGGACTTATTTTTGTCCCAGACTCCCGTCCTGAYGGACCTGTTTCTGGAGAATGAATCACAGATATTTTAGCAAACCTACTCCAGTGAATGAGAGTTCAGTTGTGCACTGTGGACATATAWTGACTTCATATGGATGCAGAGTAGGCACTGACTTTTGAGTGCTGTCTCCTCTGCAGGACTGAGTTACAGGCCAGCTGCACTTTGTGATGCTCTGTGCATTAATGTTATGGCAGAGCTAGGAACCAAGAGGGACTTTGCTCCACACCAGTGAATTCAGATATCACCTCAAAGCTGATTCCTTGTCTTCTCAGTTTCCATCAGGCCCAGACTTTTCCATAAACATTATTTTTTCCATCTCRGTTCCAAAAATACATTGGTATAGCTCAGTTTTACATGTGCTTGGGAAGGATATCCACCACACCACCTGTTGTCACCCTTTGTTCACAGGGAGACCTGCAAAATTGCTTTAGGAATTTTGTACTTGCAAAAAGTTTAAACTGTTGATTTTACTCCTTGATATCTCCCTTAGTAGACAGGCATGGCTATAAGGTATTTTCTCTCATAGAAGCAGTTGTTCAACATTCAGATATAAAATATTCAGTAGCAATTAGCTTAATCAATAAATTATCCTTATATAAAATTAATATGTGAACTTCGGTAGAGAAGTCTTTTAAATGCAAACTCTCATCAATGTTGCTCAGCCACATTTTTTTTTTCTCTGAGTTACCTCCCTTGAGCCTTAAGTCTTGTGACTTGACTTTGCATGAAATTGGTTTTTTCCCCACAGCCTCAAAGTAGTGTTTAAGACAGCGTGATCTGTGTCAGCTTTGATTCAAATGACCCAGACAGGTGAGTAATCACAACACATCATCATAGGTTTCTGATAGTACTGAGGATGACCTTCTTCACTTCTGTTGTCTTGGTAGAAGTTGCTGTTGGAAACAAAACTTTTTTTTTTTTTTTTTTTTTTGAATTTTTTTTTTTTGAAAAAAATTTTTTTTTTTTTTTTTTTTTTTTTTTTTTTTTTTCAAAGGTTAAGTACATCCAAAAGTTCTTTCTAGTAGAGTCTCTAATGTTTCAGTAAAGTCTCAACTGTGGTTGAAAGGAGTAGTTTTCCCTCCCTTTCCTCATAATCACTTACAAGTTCAGGCACTCACTGGAGCCTCAAATGAGCCAGTTCAGCTGAGAGCAATACAGCAGAGATGTGTTTTCTGCTAATTTAATTCTCTGAATGGGAGTACTGTGGGGACAGAGGGGCATCAGTGCTGGGACAGGGGAGGCAATTGGTGCTGAGGAGTTGGGAGCAGGAGGAAATAAGTGTCCCCTTTGTCATCAGCTCACTGTTGCAGTGCCTCAGCTTCCCTTGGTACTGCTCTCTAACTTATTTCTTCTCTCTAGGTCTTTGACTCACACACAAATTTCTACTTTCTGCCTGATCACACTGCACTGGGACATGTTTTCTTATTTCCTCCTTCCTCTTTTATTTGTGGCCAGACTGTCCATCTGAAATTCGTTGTCAAGTTCATCTATAAACAGTCAGTGTCATGGCTTATAACAACATCCCAAGTACTTAATAGAGTGAACCACAGTTTGTTTTCTCTGCTTCTTTGCCTTCAGCAGTGTTAATTTAGCCTAGTAAAATGATGAATGAAAGATCCCTATAACCATTTTTATATCTGATATTTATGTCATTATAGAGCAACCCCTACTCTGTCCCAACATTCAGTTCTTTTAGCATGTGTGTTTGTAACAGCAAGCAATTAAATAAACACTCTACCAATGAAAGATTAATTCTTGCAGAAATGTAATAGCAAAATTATAAGAACTGGTACAAAAACATTTGGATAAAATCCTGAGGAATCTAAAATTACCAGGAGAAAAACCAAACCTCTCAATGATCCACAGTCAAGTTCCCAAGATTATTTTTTTGAGGAATCTGATTGTGCCATTGCGTATAGTAATGCAAAGAGAAGTATGGAAAAGATGAGGATGTTTTCARATATGGAAAGCTGAAGAAGTTTTATGGCCCTGTCCATTGTTCCAAGCACTACTGCCAAAGTCCTGCTAAAACAAATAGTTTTCCCTGGGTGTATTCTTCTGTGCTCAGACTACACGTCTGTAAGTTATCTAAATGAGCTACAACTTTTGCTCTTGGTTTGCAAATGCCTCCACTCTGCTGACATCATATAACACCATGGCTTGCACTGGATCAATATTAACATTAGATGATTATAGGGTATTTTGTCAAAGTACTTTTTAATAATGTTTTTCACCATATGTCCTCTCCCAGATGACTTATGAAAGCAAAATATAGCTATGTATTTTTAATTTTGAAACAATTTTTATAATTTTATTTTACCTCTTTAAAATAAGCTTTATGCTATTCCCTTCCTACCTTGATGTTTCCCAGGATTTATGAGTGTCTTAGAAAGTCTGCAAGAACAAATTTTAAATATATGTTTTATGAATAATTAGTAATGCTTTGAGATTATCTGGGCTAACACAAAGTCTAATAGATCTTTTTAATAGTTTATCAAGAAGTTAGGACCAGATCCCAGGTTGAATTMTCTTGGAAAAATAAAGTAATCTTGAATTAGCCCTGTAGGGCCTGATGAAAATTGCAAGTATGCATCAAGGACACTGTCTTTTGAACTTCACTGGCTGCTGAGAGTGCACCTTTTAAGTGCATTTTAGGCTGTTTTCCTTAGCATATTTAACAAAGTGGAATCATGCCTGTCAGTGCAAAAGATGTACTTGAAAATACCAGGTGTACARTTAATATTGGTTGAGAGACTAGAAGGGATTTTTTGAGCTTTAAAGGGCCTGGATGACTTCGCATTACTCATGACCAAACGTTACAGCATATGTCTGCACCCCAGGGTTCAGCACAAAATAAAGGTGTGTGAGTTTGTCCTAAAATAGCTTGGTCATGTGCTTGTGGCAGTCTAAACCCCACAGCACGGAGCTCAGAGAGGGCAAATTTATCCAACTATTCAGCTAGATCTATTCCACAGTGTGGACACAGTAATAAATAGACATTGTTTGGAGTTAATAAAATTATTTCCTATGTTATTTATTAGAAAAAATAAAGTAACTCGATTAAAGCTGTTGGGGAAAAATTGAARTAAATCAATTTCTGGGAATGTAGGTAATTAGAACAGAGTTTGCATAGCTTAGAAGCAGACTTCCTTATAAGCAAATCTGGGTTTATAACTCCTTAGAAGGCAACAGCTCAGTAGAATATATTTGAGAAGACAYAGGGGGTTATTTGTCACTGAATATGTAAGATTCTGCTCCTCATGCTGATTACAGAAATGGTAAAACTAGTACAGATCCAGTTTGTTACCAGCTTACAGCCTGTCACAAATGCCAGCAAAAAACTTGTTCGTGAGAAAGTTCCTTAGTTCTTTTCATCTTCCAGGCTTTGTACATTTAAACATAAAGGCATTGTAAGTACATGAAAAGAACTATTCCAGATCACAAAGAAAAACTTTGTTATCTTCAACACTGACCTTTTTCAGGACAAATGTGTATATTTGTTAAGATGCAGCATTGTAAAATGAGAATTTCTCTTACATATTTTCAGTTGCTTTTAAGCAGTTTGCCCTGGGATTAGTCTTTCTGGAAAAGCTCAGTAAAATATGGTGAARGAAACATAAACTTGTTCACATGAACAGCTTTTTTGAACCATTTGTCTAGGAAGCCCTGGATGCCAAGAGTTGAAACTTGGAACTGGTGTGAGTGATACAATCTTCTCCAAGATAGAAAATAGGCATTTTATAATTTCTGTAAACTTCTGACTAAATACAGATTCTTTGCAAATTTCTTTAAATCTAAATGCTCACAGTTATGTAAGGGTATTAAAATGTGAGGGTAGTTTGTATTTTCAGTGTGTACACAATCATATCTTTTCAGTATTTTTGCTTCTTAACTACAAGAATGAGGAGAAATCCCTCAGGTTTTTTTGGAATTCAGAGAACTTATGTCAAATGCTGAAAATTTCAGAGTTGACCAGGTACGTATCTGATTTGGGAAATGAAATAAATCTGTGTTGTGTGTGAATGGAAAATAGAAAATTAACAGAGGAATAAATGAAAATTAAAAGGTGTGAAGAAAAAATGTAGAAAGAAGGGAAGGTTAATAGCAAGAGACAGGCAGAAGCACAAGTGAATACCAAAATCAGGATCCATAAATCTCATAAATCCCTCTTTGTGGAGCTCACTGTCAAAAATGACACCTCTTTTTCCATCAAAAAGTGCACAACAGACAGTGCATTATGGCTTAAATTTGTTCCACTGAGAGAGAACTCGGTTTTAGTAGAGACTGTGCTTTCAAGGAATTTTGATGAAACTGCATAATCATTTTCCTCTACTGATTTTCCTTTTGATAATCCAGGAAATTAAAACCAGAAAGTTATATTAAACAAAGTAGCTTTACCCAACAAATATGATTATAAATGCCAGCCACTAAAATGAGGAAGTGACAGAATGMCATTCACATAAACAAAATATTGCACTTTAAGCTAGTTAAAATTGACATCATGTATTTTCAAGAATGATATATTATTGGAMAAATTTCAATCTGAGTTGTGGTAAATTCTGATGCTCTTGAGCAAGAMTTTTATATCTGTCTGCCTTACATAAAAATCCTTTCCTTTCTAAGCATAATAGTTACAAAATGGGTACACTTTAAAGTCATAGAGGAACTGTGTAACCCCCTTTCTATGAGCTGCTTATTCTAAACATTTATGAACTCAGAAATAGTTCTTGTACCACAAAGGAACAGATGCTTAGTAGGAACTTTGCTTTGATGCCCTGTTCTCAGATTCTAAAATGCTGAGCAATGATATTGAACCATAAAGARGTTTTTCACAAGCACATCTAATTACAATTATTTTTTAATGTAGATTTCTAAGGATTAATATACAAATAAATTTGTTYTGGCATAAACTAATCTTGAATTAGTGAAAAAAAAMCAAAACAACCCAATCTTCTATTGCCAAATAATAGATGCCCTCACTTATTTATTGCATTTTCCTCTTATGCAGATTGTTAATAAATCTSTTCCAGGGGTTAAATAGCAGTATTTCTATGTAGAGGTATGTAAATTGAAAACAATATTCTCTGAAAACAATTCTTGCCTGTCTTTTGATGTGACAACAGACATAAATTTGTAGACAAGAATAGAGAAACCAAAATATATCTGGCTTTGAKTTTTCCTTTGTGTATTTCAAGGATGCTTTAAACATTACTTGGAGACATCACAGGTAGATTTATGTTTTATTGTTGGAATTAGTACTTGAGAAAACAAAACAAAAAACCAAAACAACATTTTACTTTTTGAAGTTCACAAAGAACTTAAATTAAGGAGTGATACCAGACCAAGAAAGCAGTTCCTAACAAGCAGGCAGTCACTGGCCAGGGGAGAYGTGGCTTTGCCTTAGGCCCTTCATGCAGTCAGTGATTAAGTGCCAGAACATGGCTGACCTAGGGGTCCTTATTATTCTTAATATAAACAGTTATAAATAAATCTGAGAGTATGAGGGGAAAAGTGCTGAAATGTACATTGTCAGAGGAGTTGGAAATTCAAGTTTGGTCTCCCTTGCACTACCCTGTCACTCCATAAGTACTGAAGAAGTCAGATTTGATTCACACTGAGTTGAAATGGAAGTAAAACCCTTTGGAGCCTGGGTTTGTTCTTTGTTTTGTTTGTTTGTTTTTATTTGGTGAAATGTGACATTCATAAACCATAGATTAACTTAGGCTGGAAGGGKTCTTGAAGATTATCTGGTTCCAATTCCTCACTGTGGGCAAGGACCCCTTTCATTAGACCAGGGTACCATTCAGCCTGTGGATTTCATAATACATGCAGTAGATTCATGTACAAATAAGATTAATGGTCTTTCTTAGGTTTGCAAGAGCCCAATATCAAAGTGGAAGTCTTACTCCTGACTATTCACTGCTGAAGCTCAATATAATGAATCACATGGATGAAACAAAACACTGGAAGAGTGCAAAAGAAATTCCAACTGAACATGCAAATCTTGTTCCTGAAATTATTAATTCTTGACTGGCTTTGTACAGATCCAGAATAGAGAATGGAGATGGAGAAAACTTGTTAATCTTTTGTACTTTTACTTATTGAAAGAATTTATTTTATTTTTTAATTTTCTCATTAAATTACTAAATTTGTTCTTCAAGTTTCATGGAAATAGTAATTTATTGCCATGGTGGAAAACAAGAGTATGGCAACTACTGTTTATGTTCTTGGCCTAAATTTAGGAAATTGTTCTATTGCTGATGAGGAAGTCCTTAGCAAATTAAATCTTGGTATTCTTTATGCAGATATTGCCAGGACAAAATTGTCTTTGGCAGACAAAAAATAGGTATAACCAAAGCCAGTACTGAATGAGTTGTGCTCATTCATCTAATTCTGATTAGAAGACTTTGAGGAGAGAGARTAGAACTATTTCATCCTTCATCTTACTCATATTATCCATTAAGAAACTTAACCTAAATCAAAGAGATAGATTCAAATGAAACAACTTAACTCCTCTTCCAGGGTAAGTGATATTGTTAACATTATAATCAATTAAATTCTCTTTAGCAAAATGATGCCCTATTATTGGCTTATAAAACAAAATTCAAAAAGTATCTTGGCATTTGAGTGCACTTAGAGAAAAATGCTTTATGACAGCTTAGTGTTTTTTCATTACCTGAAATGGTGTATTGCTTTTGTTTCAAGAGATTCTAATAGTTTTTCAGTAATTAGTTTTCCTTTATTTTCTATACCAATTTTCATTTATGCATCCATTACAATACAGTAGGCAAAGGAAAAGAAACGTATGTTAAACACACACATAATCTGTGTAATCTTTGTGTTTAATCTCATTCCTAGGATACGTATTATGAAAGCAAAGATGAAGTGTAAGGCTGAGAAGTGGTTAGTTGTGCATAAAGGACCTTAAACAGATATGCACATTAATTTTCTTGTGCTATTCTAGCTATCTCTTGTGGAATCACGTTTATGAACTTCCTGCTAGTCTGAAAGGAGACTGTTCCCTATAACAGATGTCAAAATATAGCAGTTAGAAATATTTAAGTACTGTGCTGTTGTAAATTATATATTTCCATGAAAGAGAAAAGACATAGGCAGAATGTGATTTTATTTAGTTTTGGGTTTTTTTTTTAACAGATATGAGAAATTAACTGAAATTAGGTTAGGCGTGTTTTCTTCTGAAATTATAACAAGCCTTAGTAAAAGTTGTGTCTATTTAAAACAAGCAAACAAATAAACAAACAAATAAAACCACCTTTCTCTCCATTCCTGTCAGAGCTMACATTAGAACTCATGACTGATATCATGTGGTTGGCAGCATGTATAAACACAGATACAGCATTGAAAAATTTAATGCAAACTTCTTCCTTACCTGTTCTCTGTGTATTGTACTTATCTTATTGCATGATATGAGAAACGTGGCCCGTGGATGTTGCAACAACTACTCTTTTTCTTTTGGTAGATGTAGAACAGATTTGATTTTTGTCAGCCAAAATAAGATATTTATTTTTAAATGAGTCTGAAAAAACGCTGTTTTGGTTATCCCAAAGACTTGGGAGTATATCATAGTGCATTACTAATGTTACTAATGCATCAACACTGTGACAAAAAAATATAATTTTACAAGTTTTTTTTTTTTTTTTTTTTTTTTTTTTTTTTTTTTTTTTGGGGGGGGGGGAGGATACTGGTATAAACTCATAACAATGTCTAAAGACATGAATTATTTTAAAATTTTTTTTCAGAATGTCATGAAAGGAAAATATTTAATATTGACTAGACGCTCATGTAGAATTCTAAAAATGTGAAAAACAAAAATTTTACATTTCCTTACCTWGTCAAAAAATCTCATATGGATCAGTTATGGTTAAATATAACATTAGTTATTACTTAGTCATAACATTAATAMACTTCTATTACAAACCTTAACTTTTCCTCATTACTCTTCAGCTTTCACCAGGAAAAGCAGGATCTTGACAATAATCAGAAAAAAACCAAATGAAAACTGGGCAATAGGAAAATATTTGTCTTCTGTAATAGTTAATACATAGAATATATTATAATTGCTTATCATTTAAAATAGGATAAAAATGACTGAAATAGTGCTTATATTTAAGAGTTTTGTTGAGAATCAAAAGTTTCCAAATAGGAGTGTGAGACAAATCTTATTTGTGAAAAGACTCATCAGCCTGTCAATCCTTTACAGAATATTTGTATAACATTACTTGCTTCTAAATTACCTCTCATATCCAAGTGACAGATTTATATATAAATATTAAAAAGCAAACTGTGTGATACTCTTTCCACATGTTCATGGTAATTGTATTTCCTTATCATGTAACTAGCAACATTTTAAAACTAGGATCTGGGAATTACTTAGGAAATAACAGCCAAATCTAATATTTTTTTTTWAAAAATGTATTGAATATCGCACACTATCCACAGCAAAATAATATGAAAAAATTGAAAGCACACAAAAAGTGTGGAAAAAAAGACTTTCAAATCCACTTCTTCATTTTTGTACTAATACCCCAAAAGTATCCTGTTTTCATAGATATCAAACAGCAATTTGAGTAATATGAGATTCATTAGACATTCTAAACTGAAGATAAAATATGTTTTTTAAAGTTTTTTTCCCCATTTTTAATATTCAATACAGCAATTCACTAACAATACTTCAATTTTTTATGTGGTCATGTGAAAACTGCATATAAAAAATGCTATTGCTGTGGAAAGACATCCACATTATATAAATTATAACAAAAAAGTTACAAAAATAATGGAAAACAGAAGGTAATAACAGATTACTGTACAGGAAACTTGCAAATAGGACTCATGTTGGTATTATACCGATTAAATRTCTGTAGTGCATAGTGTCCTCAGGGTTTGATTGACTATGGTAAAGTACTCATCTTAAGGATCTGATTTTCCTTTTCTAGGACAGATAATCACATCATTATAAAGATTTTTTGAAATTTAAGATCTCTAATCATGCAGGGTCAAAAAAATGTGAGGGGGAGCAGACACACAGCCAGAAGCAAAGCAAGCAAGCCTTGCAAGAACCCAGAGAGGAGCAGGACCCTCTTCTGACACTTCAGTATCCCACTCCCAAGGTCATGCAGAAGGAATGGAACAATGTGRGGAAAAATCAACATCAATTCTAGTTAATAAGTGCTGAATTTACTGAATGGAATGAAAGATAATAAGAGAAAAAGAACCAAGTTTTATGGTGACAGAGAAATAAAAGYTAATACTAAAGCTAAAGATAATTATTTCTATTATTTTTGTAACAAATGCAGTTTAATTTCCTGTTTGGCCACACTCCCTTTTTATTCATCTATTTTTGAAAACACATCATATTTTCTTATTTTCTGGCACCACTAATGATGACTGAAGTCAGGGGGAACAGATTTATAACAAGCTTTCACATTAATCTGTCCTGTGGAATAGGCTAAGAAATAAGTCCCAAAAGATGAGKTACAATTGAATTTTCATTTAGTAGCCCCTGTTATCTTCTTTTGTAAATATTTTAGACTAATTTATTTYTATGCTGAATTAATGGTCTGGTGCTTCATTTGAATGCCATTAAAGTCATGTGAGTGAAGCAGATGCCAGCTTTTGTAAAATGAATATATATGAGTTCCTTCAATTTCTCTGAAAACATTTGTTTGGAACATATTCTTTCACTCAGAAAAAAAAAAAAAAAAAAAAAAAAAAAAAAAAAAAGAACTATCATATCCAGCTGATTCTGCTCCAAAACAGTATTTCAGATTCAAGTACTAAATGGGCAGGAGCTGATGATGGTAACACACTGAAAGCAGAAAATGTTCCATTGAAAACACAAAGAAAAATAGAAATTATGGTCAAATCAGTAATAAAACAAAAATAAATCCATTTGTTCTCTTATTCCTTAACTTACAAAATAAAAAAATTCAGAATCTGTTAGGTAAAAATATATGTTTAAAGTAAAGAATTAATCTAATTACTAGGTAAAAATCAAGTCGGCATTTTGCGTGTGATCCCAGGATACAATGACTGACATACCTATTTTGTGAACTACCTCTGATAAACTATCTTTTAAATTCAGGTTTTTGCACAAATCTACTTTGATAGAACTGAACATGCTTACAAGGCATATAATTCCTTCTTTACACAGAGTATAATTACTGAAGGAATTACTGATCTAAATCTACATAGTCATTAATTGAAAAAGCTCATCTTTCAACAAAGAACACTCTAATAACCTTCAAACCCAGATGGCAAACTTCACTTTAATATTTTTCTTTTTTTTTTTTTATTTACAACACTTTCTAAGCTCCATTTCCATGCATATATTTGCTGAAGTTGCCAGAACTTTATTTTATTATAAACTTTTATGTCTTTGTTGTAATGCACAAAGGGGTTTCAAATGCAATGTTTTATTTATTTTTCAAAGCTCAAAGCTCCTTAAAAGCCTCTGAAGATTTTTTTTTTGTGGGATTTTTTATTTTGTTTTGTTGTTTCTTTTCTTTCCCTCCCTCCTTTCTCTCTCCCCCTTTCTAGCAATCAGCAACAATAGGCCTCTTGTGATGCTCAAAATACAACTTCTTTTTTCCTTGGTGTCAAAGAGTCTCCTTCCGAGTGACACTCCTGATGACTCTAAAATGAGATGAGTAGTTGAGGTTATTTGGAACTGAAAAGCTTAACTCAGCTTCTGCTCTCTGGTCTTTCATGAGAGCAAGGAGCAAAGGGGAAAGGTTGCTCCTAGGAATTTGAAAGACTTGTTTCTCTTCAATAGTCTGAGCTCATGTTGTCAGGGAAGAGAGAGTCCTGTTCACACAACATCATTCATTGCACTCYGAAACACAAAGCTATTTATTAAGTGGAACAAAGAGAATAAGTTAAAATAAGAAATAAGATTTCTAGAGTATTGCACCAGTATGTCTTTCCCCTCTGTTCCACCTTCCTCCCCCCCAAAAAGCCTACAAAATTATATCAAGTTCTTCTATATTTTTCAGTTAATATTGCCAGTAGGTGAGAAAATTGGTTATGGTTTTAGATTTTAAAATATTTTCTTACTAAAAGAAATACAACCATTTTTGAAAKATTTCCTCCAAGACTTTTCCTCTTGAACTTTTTAATAATAAAACATTTTCTAAAGTTGGCTTTCATATTATATATATTTTTTTACACAAATTGGAATTTAGCAGAACAAAATGGAACAATAAGGTATCCAGYATGTCCTCCTGCAGAATTGAGGTCTATAATGTTTTTCCAAGATACTACTCCTTTATACTCAACTAGATATGCATGATTAAAAATGCCTTTCAAACTAATTTCATTAATAAATTCAGAATGTTACATGTTCTACACAAGAGATAGTGTTCACATCACATTAGAATATTGCCCCTTATATTGGAATTGGAAATATTAGAACACTGATAAATGATGATATTTACTTAGAGGGACAAACCACAGGGCGGGCATCATCAGGAAGATAGTTCGTAGGAGGGATGTTGGAGAACAGTAGGAGGTTTGTAATGATGACAGAGAGGTTCATCATAAATTGTCTGGGGAGAAACTGCCTTTGAGTCAAAACTGAGATAATTCTAACAGGAAGGGCTTTTGCTTTCACTTAAAGACAATTTCAGACATGCGGAAGTAGCAAGGTATGACACAACAAGAAAGAAAGTCTTTTTTTGCTTCAAACCTCGAAGGAAAGTTAATTCCCTTATACATGAAGAAAATCCAACCAAGTAGACAGAATAATGTTTGTACAGAGAAATTGTTTCAGCTCTAGTCATGGGGCAGGTGTGTTTTCAGATGTTCAACATCAAGGAGAAGGGTGGCAAAAGGAATGGTGGCAGAGGAGCATARGGGTCAATAGGAAAAACTATTGTAAAAGTTAGAAAATAATATAAATTGCATATTCTATTTTGGAACATTTGTAATATAAATTCTTCATTTTGATTTACACTTACTTCTGCATCAGTTCAGCAAAATATTAATTTGTCTATCCATATGATGCCTAGTAAATTTTAATGATTGCCCAGCAAYCATTTTTGAGCACTTTTCAAAGTTATGTCAGATTAATTTGCTAAGTAGGAAAACAAATCATTAKCAGGAAAGGGCAGAAGCATGGAATAAGAGAGATGGTAAAAAAGAGAGGCAACACATATATATATAAGACTTATGTTTATCAATTTATTAGAAAATAAATGCTTGCTGTGCATTGTTTCAGGCTGAATGGCATTGAACTTTTCTTTGAGACTCCACTGAGTCTTCATTTTTTATTGAGACTTTAAGTAGACACAAAAGACTTTCAAAAGGTGTATTCTGACCAGCAAAGAAGGAATAATTCTGTGCTGCTCTATTAAAAAACTGTTTCAATTATTATTTTTTTTAATCTGGGAAGTGTATAAAATTTTGTTATTCATTTATTCGCACCTCTAAGTGTTTTGTTTTTCTTAGTTTTTATTTTTTGTAAAAAAAAAAAAAAAAAAAAAAAAAAAAAAAAAAAAAACAGTTACAATGTTAAAAAGGAAAAAAAAAATCGAACAAATTTCCTACTGAATCAAGTCAGTGGCTTAGATAGACAAGTACTGCATTTGTAACTAGGCCAGCAGACGAAAGAGAGAATTACACATCTGTGTTGTCATAAGCAGTGTGACTAACACCAATTACCTTTCTCCCCTTTGAAATTTTGTGTATGCCTACGTTTATATATCAAGATAAAAGTTTTAGAATATAGATGATGAAATAATGAGAATGTAATCATGCACATGTATATATTTGTATTAATAGACATACAATTAAAATATATTAAAAATAAATACTAAATGTATCACTTTGATCCATTAGTAATAATGAATGTAATGAAATGACTTTTAGTTTAACTTTCATCATTAATCTCGGGAAGATTTATCTTCAAAAAAAAAAAAAATAAATTAAAGCCAAAAAGGTAAGTTCCTATTCTTTAAATACTTTTTACTATGAGCTTCACTGATGACATGACAAATTACTATCTTAATTCAATTCTCTGCTATGGAAATATAACTTTTCTTCTCTCTTTTTCCTCCCTTCCTGTTCATTATCTCTCTTTAGMAAATGCCTGACAGATAACTTTTATGTTTGTAATAGCAAATGTCAGACTTCTCAGAGGTCAAATATATTCCAAAAATATATTTTGTCAGTACATAATGTCCATGTTTCCCTCTACCTGTGGACACTGTAGGTTTGGATTAGACGACTGTTCAGATGTCACTTGATAGACAAAACCAGAACTTCTACATGATCTTGCACAGGATTGTGTTGGAATAAAGGGAAGAGAGAAACACAATTGGCATGAGCCTGGGTCTACCTTGAGGCATGTTTTTGGAAGGTGAATATTCATCACATCAATATTACAGATTTACTCTTCATTAGGTATAATTATGCATACATTTCAAAGGTTAATATATATGTTAGCAGGCAAAAACTGACTTAAAATAATAATTCATAAAAATAGCTACTTATGCAGGAATAGGGGGTCAAACAATGTTTTTGCAGGAATAGAAGGTCAAACAACTTAGGACAAAGTGACAATATATTTGACAAGCAATAAGGCTGTACATATTTAGCTGAGAAAAACTGATGTTATGAAAGGATACTAACACTCTGCAAACAAGAATCTGAAAGCCTTGTATCTGCCTCTGCTTTCATCTTGGCATGAGATTTGCTGGTATTCAACAAACCACTTGATGTCTTTTCTTGTGTTCCTTCCCTTGAAAAAACTGGATKATTCTATTATGTGAAGTAAACCCAGTAAAGAGAAAGTTGCTGGTGGTTTATAGTGTAAAGGTTAAAATTAATGTCAAATATTGTCTTTCTGGTTTCTTTTTGGTTGTGTTTGGGKTTTTTTTTCATGTCAGTGCAGACAGAAGGAGAGGGAAAAGGAAAAGAAAATGACCTGATGACCTTTTATGCTGGAAAATGATCATAAGCATGAGCAAATTTGTAGAACTATGCATTCACACTGGAATTTTCCACACACAAAGGGCAACCCTTTCTTTTTTTTTTTTTTTTTTTCCTCAAGAAAATACTTATTATTTTATTCTATTTTCTTGTTTCTTTTAATTCCATTTTATTAGTATTACATACAAATATATACAAAATTGCATCACTGACAATATTAAAGAAATTTTATATCTGTTAGCCCTTATGTTTTTATCTATGCAGGCAAATATACTACAACACTCAGTTCCTGCTGTAAAATAATTAAATTGCTTCAAACTGAGATTTAAATAGGACTTTTTTTTTAATTTAGCAAAAGATGTATGTCAGAGTATTAGATGTCATAATTTCTGAGGGGAGAACATTTTGAGCTTTGAATTTTTACTTACCTTCATCCAATTTTAATATTTCTGTCTTATAAATTTGTTTGCAATCCTTCTCTTTTTAGGATTCCTTCCTTGGATAATACTTAATTTCAACAATACTGAACCCACCAGTTCAGTGGTTTTTTTCTTATTTTTTGTTTTTTTTTCTTATTTAACCTTGAAGGCTTGGCTTTGTGCAGCCTGTAACAGCACAAATTCAGAATTTGCAGTAAAATATCCTCTTATTATTTGACACACATTAAGAAAAGCATTCCCTAGGTCTTTAAACAAGGGACAGTAACCAGTTTAATAGAGTATTCACAAGTTCTTAGCCATCCTAAAGAAACACATCCATGAGGAGTGTTTTGGAATAGCTGAGACGTGAAATTTCAGTTACCTTTTAAAGTGCTCTTAGGATTTCCTTAGGTTTTTTTCAGTGCTACCAACTTAGAAATACAACCTTAAGTTTCTATTGTCAGAAGGTGTTATTCTCAAGATATTGCAATTCACTTTTAGCAACTATACACACTTTTAAGAATCAAATCTTTATCATCTTCCTCTTGCTGTCTTTCAGATGCTCGACCACTTTGCTAAGAACTAATGGACTCAAATGACTTCAGTTTTCCACCCCCCTTTCCTGACTTCACTGTACAAAATCTGTGCACATCAATAGGGCATCTTCATCACCTGTCCATTAACAAGAACTGTCCCTCTGTGTCTGTGAAAAGATTGAAAGTCACACTGTTTTAATGACCTTCTGGGGTAATGAAATCCAGTGATGAACTACAYCTTATGTAAAGGTCTATTTCCTCATAAGCTAGATATATTATTCGTGAGTTTTATGGAGTTTTCCTTTTACATGGTGAAAAAGAAAATGGAGAGCTTGAACAGTTTTCATGTGTTCTTATAATTTTTGCCAACCCCACTCAAATTCCCTCTAGGCCTTGCCCTTTCAAATATTTCACATATGCACAAATTTATGACAGGATGAACYGGTGAGGAAAATATACTTTATTTAAATAGCTTCAATTATATAATGACCTATTTGCATTTTAATGGAGATTTTGAGTAGAACACCTGAGACTTCCAATAAAATAAGGATTTAAATTTGCAGGTAATTAAGGATCAAGCAGATTGTGAAATTTCTGTTTGATCTATTTAATAAACCTGTTTACTGTCATAGACAATAATGTTGCTGACCCAAAATTGTCCCATATAATATGGGACAAAGCAAAAAAGTTTTCCTTTGACTTATTAGTTATTCAGCAAGTATTATCCATGTCAGGAATATCCTCTTTAAGCTGAGATGCTGTTTTAGTTATTGCATCTGTAGCTTGTAATGAATAAAGCAGAATAAAATAACTGAAGAGAAAAAATGYTGAATATATCATCATAATCCTCAAACTGCATATAACATCCTAGCTTTGGCCTGAAGTTGTTGTTTCTGGTCAGTTAAGAGTGCCTGGGAGTGCCTGGGGACTAACCCTACATAAATTCCATTGGCATTAATAAGACTTAGTCCCATAAATCCCATGAGTASTGACTGCAGAGTGAAGCTGCACGGTGATTACAAATGGGTCAGAAGTGAAGAAATTGTACAGACAGATTCTCCCACTGGGAATGACTACTTGGGGATTAAATATTATTCTCAGTTCACCATCTTTGACTCAGAAGTGCAAATGATGCTTTCTTTAGACACTTAGATTGAGGCAAGGGCRAGTTGTATTATGCTACTGAACTCAGCCAAATCAAATCACTGTAACTTGTAGTTAGGTCTCTCTGGAATTTTCCATGTTTTGCACCTAATTGGCATATTCGTTAATCATGACTTTTCTGCTGACAAGCTGCAGCCTGTAAATTTCAGGGAAGGCAACCTTTCCAGCCATGTTTTAATCTTTTCATTTCAGTTGTGAGTGGTAGAAGTAGCACTGAACTGGAAGAAAAGCTCACGGCTGCAAYRAGAGCAGTGAGAAACCAAATTCATACTCAGACAAAAYTGTGTTGTGCTAAAATCACTTCCCCACTGTGTCTCTGAGCATTTAGGTCCCATTGTATTCTAAGTGCTTGATTGCTTGGTAATCTGTACTCAAAACATAACATATCTGTTGCAGGATGAGGTTGAGGCATGTAACATGAACTGTGGATCATAGAAATGGCAATTTACCTTTATGGAGCAAGGAATTAAATATTTTTCTATTCAAGTTTTTTTTTGCTTGGTTATTTAATTGGTTTTTTGCTTGGTTTGAATTTTCTTTGGCTGTTTTTTACACTTTGGAGATACTTTTTCTTCTCGTAGTTAATGATGGTTTTTGCCTAGAAAATTTGTGTTTAGAATCTACAAAAGCTTGAAAGAAAGGGTCATCACAAAATATCTCAGCTGCTTTAACCATTCCTAAATCTTTCTTGGCAAAACTCCTTTTGTTTCTGTAGTTTAGTTCTCAATTATATTCAGGCAAAATATAATATTAGCAAATATTAGGATATATGTGTGATGTTGTCTATGCCATACATCTATGCTATACCAAAACCTTGGCTGGAAGTTTTTTGTGTTTGTGACCTCAAAGTTCTCTTARCCAGTTTTGATTGTCACCCTCTCTTCTCAGTGAGGACATTTGGAATGCCATTCATGGCCTTGTGTCCCCCTGATGCTGTAGTGAGGACACAACACTAATGCTAAATTCCATATTTCTAATCCAGCCCAAAGAAATGGGGACATCCCCCAGCATGCATGAGTGCAGCCTGCCCTCTGCAATGGGAAATGCACAACCCTGTCCCTGCATTGYAGAGTGGCCTGCTCAGAACATTATTGCCCAGGAGGCAGTTCTAGAATTCCAGTCCAGCACATCAAKGTGGTGCCTGAGTGGTGACAAAGATGCTGCTGACCTTGGAGCTGGTGTGAGAGTCTGCTCTCTTCCTGTCACCTTGAATCAGTGACATTTAGCACGCAAGGTCAGGTGCACAAATACTGCTTCATGACAGTGTTTTAGCAGTGAGGAGCAGCAAGTAGTAAGTGAGAGTCTACTCTGGCTGTCTCAGATTCTCCACAAGCTTTAATTTGTTACTTAGGGCTCACAAGCACCTCTTTCTGGGTGCCTCTGGGTTGATGTTGTTGACCCCACTGCTGGTATTTAGTATGACTGTATATTTTTTGGCATCCTGCTAAAGTTGGAGAAGGCCATTACAAGTTCCTCTGTGYTTATATGAAGGTGACCTTTGTGCTGTTGACAAAAAATTTAGTTAATTCTGGTTTTTTTTGGCATACGTGATTAATAGATTGATGAGGCTGAACATAGCTTCGAAGTTACAAGTGTTGAGTATAACATTGTCCTATACATTATTAAGATAAACTCTTCTTCCAGGGCAGTTATAGAATGTAGGAGCTAGATTCCAGAACATCTGTCTCCTCTGAATAATCTTTTATCTGTAGTAATGATATTAATTTCAACAGAAATAAATTTCAACACAGCATCATAAATCCTACTTTAGCTTTCTGTACACACTAGAATTATTCCAAACTAGCCTCAATTGTGTCTATTTGAAGAAAGAAAAATATATTTTAGTGACTCAACTAATTATGTATTTTGATTTTATAGAATGAGTCAGTGGCTAAATTTGCTGCCTGATTTATGTGAAAATACTGCCCAGAGTCAGTTTGCCAGAGCTCAAACTTTTCTAAAATCAAAGTCAAATCATGATTATCTGGTATACTGAATTATTCAGGCCATGCCTTCTGTTAAATGCTAGCATTTCTAAAAAGCATCTGCTAATAATTTCTTAATTTTTTTTAAGGTGGATGTTCAGGTCATGTTTGTATAGTTTTAGGTACATAAATTCCATTGCTATTTTAATTTTTATCTGATTGATTTTTCTGCTTCACCCAAAATAATTTTAGTCTACAGAAGGAGTATCCTTTTCCTTATTAGCCTTACAGCAGATATTTGAAGCTATTGATTATTTACAGTCATTTGGCACTGGTTGTTTGCCTGCTGAGCTCTTATTTATATACCAGCTATGAGTATTTAATCTGTCTCAATAGTCATTAGTGTCTGCAGATAATCTTACCTGGAATGGCTATCTCAGGAAACATATCATACCTAGCAGAAGTCTCRCTGCTATCCTCAGATCAAAATAGTGTTATGGAAGCACTTCTGATGAACTAAATATATTTTTTGAAGACAAAAACTYTAGAACTCTGATTTTCCTTTGTTGCATTAATTATATTAAAAATTTTTCTGGTTTTACTTTATTTTACTTCATYTTAAATACCAGTGTATTTGAATGATTTATGCTGACCTCTAGTTCTCTGCTCATATGGCATTGTGGAATCAAAACTGAGTGCTTTGGTCAGCAATGAATAACAGGAGCAGATACATATTTCTAGACTTCATCTGTTGTACAAAAATCTATGGAGTGCCTTGATAGACAATCAGATGTTTGTTGTGTTCCTCTGTTCCATTAAAAAAAAAAAAAAAAAAAAAAAAAAAAAAAAAAAAAAAAAAAAAAAAATCCTTGCATGTATTTTCTTTCTCTGGAATTATTTTATGATTGGTGAAAAATCTCTAATTTTTTTTTTTATTTGAATGGAGATAAGATCTTTGATCTTATCTGTGAATGCAATGAAATAGTCTCAGTACTATTTTAGTAAAGTGTATGGATCATTGCTCCAGTTCAGCCTCTACAGATTCAGAGTTGAGGGTTTCAGATGGAACAGAAATCATGACCTTTTCTGACTACAGTAATTCTAAAAATATAAACACATATTTTAGAAAAAATATCCAAAATTTAAACTCTAACATTTGTTCTTCTGTATTTTCCATTATGCTTTGGCTTCAAAATAAACTRTGTATTCAGAATTTCATCGTCTTACAGGAGAATATAACTTTGAAAACAGAGAAASGATTGCATAAATCCACTGGTTCTGAGACAATCTACTAATGTAGATAATATAAGTGGTACTTTATWTATTAATATAAATAATTGTCTTTATGGCATTGTCGTGGTTTAGACTGTGCTGAAAATTAAAAGCACTGCACCCACGATGTTCCCTCCATCGCCCCCACCGGAGAGGCAGAAGGGAGAGCAAAGCCCAATTAACACGAAAATTTATGGCTTTCAGATAACATAACGTAATTGAGAGAAAGATATGTATGTGCTCCAGAGAATGGTCAGACAGGCTGAATAACTTAAGTTGAAAAATAGATTTATAACTAAAAACTACTAAGAATATTATGGCACTGGGAGGGAAAAAAAAAAAAAAAATGGGGAAAAGTTTACAAGGAGAAGAAAGATAAAAAYGGACATTTTAAGACACCTGTTATCCTTTCCGGGGACCYGTCTCTTTCCCAGGTCTATCCCTCTCCACCCCCCCATGTTTTCCCGCACAAAAGGGGGGCAGGAATGAAAGTCTAACACAGATCAAACCACTCAATACAGTTATAGTCCAGCATCATAGGAAAGGCTCTCTTACAGCTCCAAGCTGTGGAAGTTTTTTTTTTTTTTTTCCCGAGAACAGTCAGTGCATAACTGCTGATGGTGGGGGGAGTATTTCTTTACCTTGTAGGAGAAAAGAAAGAATGTCCTTCAAGGCCAAACTGCATTGCTTTCAGCGGCGTGAGACCGACTATCACAAATCTCCTGGCAGAACACAGCTTCTTCTAAGCATCAGACATCATGGGGGGGCCAAGACTCTTCTCCCTTTTTCGCTGTTTAGTCCAGTCCTCAAAGGCCAGGTTTTTTTTCCTCAGAGTGAAGTCGCTCTCCTTTTTCTATTCAGGTCTCTCTCTCTCTCTCAATGATGAAAATAATTTTTTTGAGAACAACTTATTCCCTCCATGTTTGAGAACCACAGCACAGCACAGCAATCATACCAGTCTTCTCCTTACTGATCTTCGGTCTCCATTCTTTTTTCTTACATCTCCTCACCTTCCTGCTCTGTTTTTCCCCAGTGCAAGAGACTAAAACTTCATGCTAACAACCTAAAACTAACATGGCGGCCGCCCCTATCTTGTTTTGAATTCTTCTTAAATACTAAATAATATGTCATCACAGAGGTGTAAGCAACCTGTGCAATTGGCCCAGGCCTGATGATCAGCCTGTTCATCACCCTCAGAGCCATAATGGATTGGCTCTAAAACACAGGGAGTAGGGCTCCTTTTGCTGGAGAAGAAAGAGACAGCCCCTAGAACTTCTCACAGGAGCCATCTTTGTGGTTTCTTGATCCCATCCCCCCACCACCAAAAAATCGGACCAAGTAAAACCATGACAGGCATTCATAATGTATCTGTGTCTTTTAAATTGATGCTGATGATTTGCATCCCATGAGTMAATAGAAAAAATGTTTCTATTTGTAAATATAATAAATATGCATATTGCAACAATTATATCTAAATGGAGGTTATCTTTTCCCACAGTATTATTTTAGGTCCAGTATCATTCACAGATGTTTGTTGCCTGTYCCATACTTTAGAATTCCAAATTTTATACATTGTGACTTTGGTGCCATCAGTGATTAGACTAGCCAAATGGTCACTTGTTTTCCATATGATTTGATGTGATTCAATAGCTAATCTCATATCAGGTAGAAAAAAATACATTGTATGGCATAAGAAAGAAACGCTGATCAAATTTCAAAATAACCTGAAGAAAATTAACTTCAAAAAGTAATCTTTTTTCCTTGCTGGATAAGGATTTTCATGAAACGCAATTATATATATTTTCTGTACGTCAGTTCTCACTAACAGAATAAATAAATATCCCAAGCAGTCTTTGGCGGGGCAAATTTTAAAATACAACCTACCTCTTTGCAAAGTTTTAATGCAAATAGGATGGTTCAGAAGACTGCATAACAAGTTTCCAYAACAAATCCTTATCATGTGCTTTGCAGAAATTCACTCACATTTCAAAGCACAGGGTTAAAGACCAAGTTATCTTAAAAAAATTTGATAGCTCCTAAAGAATGCAACACACCTTTATCAAAGAGTTCCATAACACTTCACCCAATTATCTAAATAATAATAACAATAGATAGCAATAAAGCTGATAGAATTAGAAGGTGTGAATAAATTAGGGATTAGTTCTGTCAACAGGCAAAAAGGTACATAAATAAATTTGCTAATTATAACATACATTAAAAAATATAATAACCTAATTTAATAGACCTTTCTTATTTATACCAGCTATGCCTTTAAGGGAAATGGGAAAAATATTCTGAATTAATGCAAGTAAGATGAGCAAAGATAGACTGAAGTAGTTTGGAAATCGCATTTTCTTTCTGTGAAATAAAATGAAGTCTAATCTCTCTCTGCCTACATCTTTTAGTAATTTGTAAAATTTAAAATCTGACATTTTTCAAATCAAAATTTTGGTTTAATTTTTGCACCTTTTGAAATATTAATATAAAATTAATTTCAAAGGGTGAAACTGATTCAATTTCCAAAAACAGGCCTGTAGTTCCTGCTTTTCACAYTTATCAAAGTGTTTTGAAATATTTAACAAAGTTTTAACCATATTGGAACACAGAAATGTCGCTTACCTAAAAATAACAGTTTCAAAGGTTTCATTGACTTCTCTAAATCATTCTCACATCTAAATAAAATACTCCATTAAAGATATATTTAAAACTGACTTGAAAGGAATGTGCCAGAATCTTGATAGAAATAAAAGCTACCCTGGGACACACATGGTATAATRGAATTTATGTCAAAGTATACTCTGAAACATTTCAATCTTTAACACTCTATAGTGATTAGGTACCAAGAATGAAAAAAAAAAGATAAATCTTCATAGGTTTTATCAATTTTAGTTTAAAACCATTTAAGTAATCTCATATTAACCTTTCTATGGTACCTTTATCTATTTATTRACTGTGATGACATTTGCATGTCTTTCACATTTCAAAAAAAAATACATTTACATGTTTATGTTGGTCTGATATCTGTGCATAGAACTGTTATTTTTCTATTTACTATTTGTTGATCATGAAATTTTTACTCATTTTGCTTGTTTAATTATAAAACAATTCAGTCATTTTATATAAAAGATAATTTTTTGTCATCCTCTTCCCCATAGACTCAGTTAAGCTTTGAATGCCCATTATGCAGAATCTGTAGAAGCATATTGTCTATCATTGTGAAGTTCCAATTCAAAGATTATTTTCTACACAACACAGAAGAAATCTTTCATCAGGGAAAAAAAAAATAAAAAGGGATTGTGACAAAAACACATTTTTGGTCTCCTTTTGTGCAACAAAAATAGAACTAAAAGGAAAGGTAATTGGAAGGCCATTTWAAAAAAAAATGAAATATCTATTGGCTGTCTCTGCTTTAATATTTCAGAAGTTTGGAGATAAAAGGTATTCTTTCTTTGACAGCAATCATTGTTCAGGCTGTCATCACTCAAGTCAGCAATTTCATCACTTCACAGCAAAAGCATCATTAGGAAAAGGGGAAAAAATCCAGATGAACCACTTTAAAAAAACTCAAAAAAACTAACCAAACCCCCTTCAAGTAGCAAAAAAGCATACTTTTTTCCCCAATATGAAAGGTCTATATTTTATAATTTTTCAGAGCTCTGAGTGATTCCAGTAGGATTATASCTAGAGCAGATCTTTGTCCACAGGAATAAAAGACACCATACACAGAGACAGTTTGTTGCTTGAAACAGTGTGGTAGCAATTTAAGACCAGAACTGTGAGTAGTAAACAAAGGGTGGTATCATTTTTTTATGTTTGGAAGGGTTTTTTTGGTTTATTGGTTTCTTTGGCTTTAATTTTTTTTTTTTTTTTCTATTGCACTGATAGAAAATAACTACTTTCCTACAGAAAAGGGAAGCAAAGTTATTTGAAGCTCAATTTATTTTTATTTATTCTTTCTTAGAAGTTAAGGAGATTAAAATGCTGGATGATGCAACTAATTGACAAGCAGGAAARCAAAGATATTAGAATCTGAAAACAATAAATTTATTAGTAATTTCTTAAATGGCTTTATACTGTTTCATCATCTTTCACACTCTCTTAAAAGAAGATAAAAGAAAAAGAAGGCTAGAAAAATAATGGAAAATCAATTAATTTTTCAAGGTGATAATGCAGCTAATTARGAAAACTAACATAATATCCCTGGAGGAAATGGTGATTTCTAGCCTCAATTCATAGTGAAAAATTCATCAACAACAATGGTAACTGCTTACAAACATCACTGAGTATTTGGTACTGAATTTCTGACTGAAAGCCTGATGAAAATGATGGACTGATCCAGGTCAATTTCAATTTATGTAAGTGCTAAAATAGTCTCTTGAAAGATAAAGACCTATGGAAAAATGGAGAATGGAAYGGAACATTTGGGAACAAAGTCATGAGTACCAGATATGGACAAAYATGGGCCAGTTTGGACAAAATTAAATTAGTTTACTCTGAAACTCTATTATCCTTTTTCAACACAGAAAGAAAATTCTGGTGAAACCTTGTAAATCACAGTATTGGGAATACCAAAATAGTAATCTCCTTGTTAATTGTAATTGCTCATTCGCAATCAACATGTGATGCTGCCTTGAATGCACCAGTTCTGAGTTCTTTAGTATGACAGAARGGCTCATTACTGTATAACCCACACCGTACCACAAAACTCGAATGCAGACATGGCATTGATATATATACTCAATCTCCTCCACATCGAAAATAATGAGAAAGATCAACCTGCTGATAAATGTCTCACCTCTCTAGAGGCCAGAAGTCTCTTTCTGTTAGGATTTCCTTCAGTAATGGTATTGCAGCGACGTACTGAGCAATTTACACATTAGGGTGTTTGCTTTTCACATCTCTTAGTAAACAACTTTTCTTCTTGTTCTCATAAGCTACTGAATTCTGGCTTCTTGTGAGGGCATGATAACTCCAACTTCCTGCCATGGCCTCCCATATAGACCACTGCCTATGCATGGTTRTACTGCCAAGATTGGGGTAGTCTGCTCTGCTTGATGTTCATTTTATCCCCTCTAGTATTTCTTGGAGAGTCTTTTAAAGACTTCTTATAACTGGACAGCAGCTTATCTTTGATTCGATTCTYACTTAGAAGTGTTTATTGGTGAAGTGGTGTCATGAAATTTTTATTACCGTGAAAGRAGAGGAGTAGATTTTATTAAATTAATATTGCCATAGGATGCCTTTTTWCAAACATCTCTCACAGATGGTACAGAAAGTCAGCAGTCACTTATRGGCTTGCCACAACCTTTTGCAAATCACCTGTTTTCCTTCACATTAAAATTTTAAGACTTTATGAAGATCTGCATAATGAAAAATAACACAATCTAAATKTTATAAGGAGGTTATACTTATTATAATGTTTAAAAATCCTATGGCATGTTGTGAAATGTGAACAGCAGCTAGATGACGTTCAAGTTTCTCTATTTTCCCATGCTTTAGCTACATTAAAGGTTAATTAATTCACATCTGACTCTTAATTGATTTTTTAAAATTGCTTGATTAAATCACACTCTTAAATTTGTTTATCTACCATATTTAATATGTGATTACACACAATCTTCCAACTTGATAAACAATTACATTTTAAAAAGTAGGGAAATTTCTAACAAGTATTTTAAATAAGACAACATCAAATAAACAAATGAAGCAKTCTTTCCCTTTTTTTTCATTCTTTTTTCTTCTGGTAATAGACAAAATGAGCTATGCTTCGAGTCAAGAAATTGCATTAGAGGATTAGCAATTATTAAAAGGTATTTTTCTAGTTAAYGTATTCCAGGTAAAGTGGAATAAGATAAAACACATTTTATAATTAATCTTTTTTCTTGCTACTCTTGTTCTAGCATTTTGATTATTGCATATTAAGAAGCATCTTGTGAAATGATTGGTAAATTGAGTTCCTACCTGGTTGCATTCAGGACGATCTTTGACAAATTTCTAAGATGTTTATAAGTCCTTGCACACTTTTTAGATATATTCAGATAAAAAGAAACAGATCATTAAAATATTAGCATTTTCCAATTAAAAGTACCAATTTTGGGAGTGAAATTTGTAATGATCTTAATAATTTAAACATACCATGAGAATTTCTCACAGGATTTTGTTGTTATGACAGAATACTTTATGGCTGTTAGTGCCTCCATTAATTGAGTGAATTCTGTGCAAGAATGCCTTCTAATTCTTTGGCTAATTAAGTAAAAMGTAAAAGGCTTCCTTCCAGATTGTWTTCCATTATCTGAAAGCTGAAAAAYAAGTACCTAAAGACTCATGATAAAAATATTTTCCTGTTTGTTACAAAGCCAATGATTTGTGCTCTTTTGTTTCTGGAAATAGAATAAATTAATGTCACACCTTTGCCAGAACTGCCACTATGACACATTATTATTCTACACACACACACAAACACAAACACACACACACACACACACAAACACAAACACACACACACACACACACACACACACACACACACAGGATAAATCTATATTTTATTATAAACACTTGCATACATGATAAGGAAATTTGCAGAGGGAAAAAAAATCTGAAAAGTATATGGCGTTTTTTAGTTTCTTAATACACCAAAACAGGGTTTTAGGGGTTCCAAACAAATCATATAGATGCAAGTGAAAAGTGTTCCAGGCTTCACTGAGAATGTATGACTACATCATTCCTGGCTCCACCTTGTGTGTCATTTCCAAACATTCTTCCCAAAACAACAGAAGGCCCATCTTTAAATAACACCAGGGTTGTCTGCTGCCAACTCGTGTGAATGTGTAGGCAGAGAAATGCCAAACCAAGTGGGCTTTGGGCTGGTTCCAGGCAATTTTCCTGTCTGTTTCTTCTCCATTCACTGGCAGCTTTCTCTCTCTCTCCTCCCTCTTCCACTGCTTTTTTGTCACACGTGGCTACCAGAAAGCTGCAGAATGCCACAGAGTGACATTGTGCAGGGACTCATCTAGGGCACCGTGTCCCAGAGCAGCCCTGCACACATACCAGCTCCTGGTTTATATCCCCTGGGTCTGTGCTTCAGAGAGAGAAACCACGGGCACTCCTAGGGATGGCTCATTTTCCCCTGAATATCCAACCCCTCCTTCACTGGGAGATTGCTGCCACACTCTTGTCATACACCTCAACATTTGTCTGGTTATGTAATTTTGAGTGAGGAGATTCTCAAACTTGTCTTGACCATTGCAACTGCTCTGCAAATGCAGCAGGATTTGTCACTTCCCAACTGTCCTGGGGAGCCTTCTCACCCACTCTTTTGAACAGGGCAAATGACCAGTCCKGCAAGGCTGCATGGAGGTGTGGCACTGTGTTTTGATGAACCGACTCCATTTTACCATGGCTGCCTGCTTCTGCCTCCTTCAGGGGAAACACAAAATCTTCTAGAAAAAAAAAAAAAAAAAAAAGTTATTCCGTGTGCTTTCACCTTCATTTCGTTTCACTGTTTACACTCCTTATGGAGCTCCCAGTTCTTCATCTAAATACTTTATATGAATGAAAAACTGTCAGATCCCTTTCCAATTTCTCTTGTTTCTCAGTATCATTTTAACAAAGGTGAATAAACTTCTTGTTTCCCACCTCCTTTCACCAGTTATACAAAGAAAAACAGTAGTTGGCCTGTGGGCATGGAAGAATAAGACCTTCAGAACCCAGCTGCCTGCTGGATGGAAAAATCAGTCATATGCTTGCATTTCAGGAAATGGGGGATGAGAATGCCTGTAGGGAAGATTTCCAGGTTGGCTGTGACATGATAAAACCAGCTTTAGCTCTTTACTGTTAACAAGATAAATACCACTAAGCTTGTACGAGAACTTGTGGATGAGGCAAAGACAAGGGCAATGCTAAAAGCTCTGTGAAGTCTTGCTCAATAATTATCATATTGATAGAGCAGTATTCTGCAGTATCTAAAACCACCACTGAACTGCTTTTCTAGAATGGTTCTGTAACACAACAAGAAGTATATTTCCGGATTTACTTCACTTATCCAATAGTATTTCCGGGTTTTGAGTATTTACATTTATAAATTTTATATAAAAATACATAAGCACACTGTTAATCTAATTTGTTTTTTAAAAGTGGAGCTATAAATCTTATTGATTTATTTATTTATTCATTCACTAGTTCCCCATGAAGAATGCTATGGTTATYGGTTTTTCCAGGGGATGGAGTGTCAGGCAATATAGATAAGCTGACAGGATCTTACTCTTCCTGACACGTTTTGTGCTTGTGAAGCTACTTTAAAATTGATAACACTTGCTGCTTGCAAACCTTCACTAAGGAAATGATCATTTATCATTTCAGTTATATCTAAGGTCAATGTTCATCCACAGCAGGCCATGCATTAGATAAGGCATAGATTTTTTAACAAGATAGTCTCTACCAAACAGAAGATAACAATACAGAGATTGTCTGCAAGTAAGATGCACTTTATTTTGTAGAAGAAAAAGTGTTTTGGYCTTAATTTTACTTCGTCTCTATCATTTTTACAGGGACTTTGTGGCCTATCAGATTTGCAGATCTGCAAAGCAGCACAGGAAGCACTACAGAAAAGATGTTTACAGACAGGAAATTAAGATGTCTTTTAAGGATTCATTTCCCCYGTATTAACACAGTTTGATGTATCAGTTTGCATTTATTTAATTTGACTCATACATAAAGGGGAATAGAAAGATGTTTTCTACTTTTGTTTCTGACATCAGAATAAAAGAGCTGYTTCTCTTGAAATGGGGAAACTGACATTTAGTCCATTGTGCAGAAAAGTACTGATAAGGGAGAATATGAGGAAAAGGAGACTGATTGGGAAATCTCTACTGTCATAACTTTAGAATGCTGTTCTTTCTAGAAATGATGCTTCTGCTTCCATTTTGAATTTGTGTCTCTCTCTGGACCATTTAATGGCAGAACAACTTTCTCTGCAACATGAATAACCTGAAGACTTTCTAAAGATAGGTTGTAGGACTCCAGTTTTTAAAATAGTAGGAACAAGGTCAAAATGCCCAGACAGGACCTGTAATGAACAGATGCAGGCTGCAGTTGTCGGAATCGCTTTGCTGGTGCATTGCAGCAAATGTATTTATGGTGTTAGCTTTTGGTCAGTGAATGTAAACATTTCGTCTTCTTCTGGAGTGGCACAAGGACATTCAATGTGGTAGTTAAATGAAATAGTAATACAGCTGATTAGGTGGAAAAAAAACCTCATAGTAAGCACCACATTTTATGGAGTATCCTGTTTATCCTTTGATTTCCTTTTGATAAATTCAATGGCCTTTACCTGTTATGCAGCACTACAGATGTGCAGTGTATGCACCACCAATGCAAGGTTTCATATCTGTATGTCAGCAGTTGACTAAGCATTATATCACAGAATGTTGTACAACCCATGTGATCTTGCTATTTATATAAAAATGGTGAATTTATGTTCTTAATATACCTTTTTGAGTCTTGTAGGGTTCTTAAATRGCTGAATTGTCATAAAATATTTTATATGTAGGTATGACAAGGAAGAAACACAATTAAATTTAAATCACAAATATCTCTTCTGAAATGGTGAAAAATCATCAATTCTAAAATTTTGAGGAGAGAAGGAATGATGGTCAGGGTCTTTTCTCAATATCTCTTATGCAAAATATTTCTCCAAGGATGGATGACAATCTATTTGTCCATGTGAGTACTGAATTTAATACCATTACAGTCTTAACGAAAGCATTATCTTAATTTTTTTGTCAAATCTTTCATTTTTTGCATTAGGAATACACATTTCTTATAGCATTTCACTAATTTTTGACCTTTTCTTATTTAACAAATCCTTTCCCAACATTGTAGCTACTATTTAATATATCAGAATATCTAGTGTGTCGATATAAAATGGAATATACTTTAAACAGAGTAAATTGAGACATGAAGAATTATCTGAAGGTTAGAGAGAAGCTGGAGCCAGAGTTCTCCCGGAGGAGCACAATGTAAGCATGTAATAAAATGGACAAAAGTTTTTTAAATGTTCATTCAGACTAGATATTAGGGCACAAAAAGTCTTTTTACAAGAATGATCAAACACTCAGATCAAATTAACAACAGAGACATTGTGGAAGTTCCGTGGTCATACTCAAAATTTGACTGGGTTTAAGTGTGAGCAACATCTAAATTCAGTGTTGGAATCTGCCTTTGCTATTGGCCCTGCACTGACCAGGACATTGGACCAGAGGATTTCTGCAAGAAGTGCAGGTTATCTCACCAAAAGAGCACGAGATTATCAGCAAAATGTCTTTGATGCTCRGTAGTCACATTCTTGTCAAGAGTTTGGCCTCTAGGTCAATATGCAACCCAGAGAAAATGGATTTTATCCTGTTCTTGACAGATGATTGCCATATTGAAATTCATCATGGGTTTACTCTAGCTGGTAGCTACGTTAATATGCACAATAGGAGAGGGAATTAACTGAATAAGTACAAGAAATAAAGTACTMTCTCGTCCTACAGATAGCTTAAATGGATAAAGGCTGAGAAATTATTTAAAGAACTAAGGAGAGAGATTGTTGCCATTACCTCTACTGTCAGTACTTCTTGCAGCACAGAATATAAGCAAACCGTCCAAAATTCTACTAATCTGACATTTGCCCTGGACCATAATTGCATTTATAAAATAATGAATCTTTGTCTAATATAAGATAATGTTTTTCTTAAAAGGTCTAAGGCTATTGAGCTATGAAAGAATTAAAATGTTTCAAACAAAATGACAAAGTGTACTCTGATGGAACAGAGAAAGGAGCAAAGACTGTCTGCAGATATACTAAACAAGAATATCTCAGACTCATTGATGTTACTGTCAAACTTGATCAATAATAGTCAGTTTCTTCTTAGCAAACATATTAGCTTCTTGTACCCTTAAAGGCAATGCAGGAATGCATTTTAGGGTTTTCTGAAGAAAAAAAAAAAAGGCTTTACAATGGAAAATGTGGGAAAGAATGCACAGCCAGAAAAAGAAGGCTTGGAAAGCAAAGCTGTCTGCCATTTCACAATCTGCACAGATAATAATTTTGAAGTCATTAAGATATCTGTTTTTCAGTTCCAGCATACATATTAATATGCTCTGCTTAAAAAAAAAAAAAAAAAAAAAAAAAATTGGACAAGCAATTTAGAAACTCTGTCTAAGGCAGAAAGGAGTGCTAACATCAGGCAAGGCAGCCCAATTGCAACTTGCATAGATCAAAGCTGGAAAATGTGTAATCATCTGAGTAGATAAGAAGGATCATATAAAAGATCACAGAACATCAGAAACAAGACAAAAACAGAAACAGAAAAATTGCTGTAAGTCCTGTATAATGAAAATGATGAAGTGAGGCAAGATTAAGAGAAGTGCATTGTTGCAGCTAGTGGCATTGAAACCTGTCAGAAATGTTATTGTTACCCAACCATAAACTCAAAAATGTGTAATTATAAAGAAAATGCCATGACCAAACTTTGTGGAGAGGTAAGCACTGTATTGCTTATTTAAAACATGACACCTTCCACCGAAATAAATTCAAAATATCTCAGATCCCAGAACTACAGTAACAAATGCTAACTACAGTAATAAACACAAACAACTGATTTTTAAAACTAGGATCAGTTGTTCCTACTACTTCCAAGCACCTATTATGAAAGTAGTTATTTTGTGGGAGTTTTTTAAGTGTTTTATTTTCTAGAAATCTGCTGTACTGTTTTTTTTCCTAGTAATTACATGGTAMTTATTAGCTGAGCTTAATGCTAATCAAGAGGTTAAAATGTCTAATAATACCAACCTCATTCACTGTAAAGAAAAATATATTTTTTATGTGCTCATTTTAAACTGTTTCTCAAGGATATGAATTTTGATTTTTAGATGGCTTTCTGTACACTGTGTGTTCTATAATGTGAAGCATTTAACCTGGAAAAGACCTGTTGATAAATACCAAATGAAAAAAAAAAAAAAAAAAAAAAAAAAAAAAAAAAAAAAAAAAAAAAAAAAAAAAAAAAAAAAAAACAAAAAAAAAAAAAAACCACCCATGAATATGAGTCTCTCCTTCTGCCCAATCAATTTTCGAGATTTTTCTAAACCTTAGTCCCAGATGTCATATGTTTTCCTTCCCACACTCAAGTTTTCACTCTAGTATTCAGTTTAGAGATTTCTTCAATTAGGTGTTATTAGACATCCAAATCAATTTTGAATGACTTTCTTTCTGGAGATACTGAACACACATTATTCCCAGTGGAGTAAGAACATTAGTACATTCTCAGCAGTTCTGAGAATCATGTAATTTTGATAGATCTTACTGTAACAGCAGATAATCAGCTTCTTGTATGCATCGACTTCTAATCATAGATTTTACTTTTCTAAGTTTTTCTCACAAAAAGATTTAACATGTACTTCTGTTGACGGTGATCCAGATGCCATATCAAGTCTGTGTTGCTTGTTACTAAAATGCAAACTGAATCAAAACAACTAATTAAGGTATTAGCATTTTTATAGGTTAAATTTCATTTCTATTTTGATGTAATAGTGTGAGAACATAAATGACATCTTTTTTCCTATAATGTCAATTTTTTTTTTGTTCAGGTGAAGTGATAACACTTTTTGTGATCTGTGGAACATAGGTCTGAATATGTATGAAGGAAGATTTTTTTTTACTTCTTCATTATTTTCCCAGTACATAGAGATTTTTTTGATACAAGGTTTTATTGTAAAAAATCTGGGAATTCAAAGAACAACTGAAGTCAATGATATTTATTGGTAATCTTTTGAAAACTGCTTAAAGACAAATATTCAGAAATATGGCCAACAAAAAAGTACCTCAAATCAAGAAAAACTAAAATGAACATATTCTGTGCTTTGGCTCTATATCCCTGGCTATGGTGTCAAATGAGGTACTTTCAGTMTATCCTTTGAGCAGGTCTTCAGCAAGTTGCCTCAATGAACATCTGAGGTCTCCGATATCAGAGAAGAGTTGAAATGTCTGARAAAAGCAAAACAAAACCAAAAAAACATGTAGGGGTCTACATTTGAATGTGAAGCTCACAAGTATTATGGATGTACATAGMAAAATCCTTTCAATTTATGTATTGAGTCAGAGTTGGGTAGAGATGGCAAAAAACTTATAGAMACATGCAATGAATCAACACCCATCTCACTACAACCTCCTTTCAGGTATTTGTATAGAGGGATAAGGTCTTCCCTGAGCCACCTTTTTCCCAGACTAAAACCCAYCAACTTGCAAAGATTTGTAGAAACTGTTGCGAATGTAAAAGCGATTGTCTTTCCTARCTGCTGTTTATACCTGTGTTGTGTGATTCATTCAATGGGTAACTGAGGAATACCTGTTCCTTYGTTTACACATCACGTTTTCCTACAGAAATGCAGTACTTCAGTGGGTTCTGACTGGATTTCACTTTTAGGCATATTACCAAACAACAGATACGCGGCTCACTAATCACCGACACTTAATCACTAAGGTGAACRCAAACTTCCAGCATAAACTTCAGTTTCATTTTCAAGACTGTGTGCAATAAAAAAAAAATTGTAAAATTCCACATAATATATTAATTTCAACATCTCTTACTTGGAACACATTATTAGCTATATATCTCATCTGTGCAAATACTGTCATGTAAGCATTAAGGTTTTACAGCAGAATAAAAGCATATGATTTTGCGTAGATGCTTGAGAGTGTGTTTGAAAACATAGTAATAAAAAAAATGTTTCACTGTTTAAATTACAAAAAAAGAAGCTGTTTTGTTTGTGGGTTTTGGTTTTGATTTTTTTGTTTGGGTTTTGGTTTTATTTTTTTGTAATTGAATACACAGTGCTGAAACAGATTTCAGTGTTGTGATATCTGAGTAATAGATTTGGGCAACACTWAATATTAAAAACTGCCAGGAAAACAATTAAGAAGAAATTGCTTATTTAGTTCTTGTTAGCAAACTGATAGTAAAATGAAGTCTGAAATGGAGCCACCTTCCTTTCCCCAGCTCGATTAATGCTGACTGTCACTTTTGATTTGTGCAAGGCTAAATCATTGAAAGYTGTTTCCCTTAATACCCCACAGATTTTTTCTTACATGTGCTTTTAAGCTATCCATTTTATGATTGTTCCAGAGACAGAGAYTTCAGTTACTTTTGCCAGCAACCCTCATTTGCTTATATTCCTAATTTGTTTAACACAGTGTTCGCCCTCATGTCACTTCAACAATAAAACATTTTACTCAGGATTCCTGACTCTGAGCAGTGATGCTTTGCTGGATCAGAAAGTACGATTGRTTTGAAAAACAGTAGAAGAAACTTTTAAAACTTGCAATAGTGGTGCATTAGTCTACCTATTTTTTWAAGTCCAAGCATGGGTAAGTTAAATGTAATTTTGCAAAACTGTGGGAAATCTTAGGCAGTGCCTGGATTATTCTGGGGTGTGATTCAGTGAGTCAGCTGCAYTTTCTCTTGTCTCCAGGTGTGATGAAACAGATAATAAGTATGAATTCTCTCCCTTTCTCATAAAATGTATTGCTATCTATGAGTGTGCCACTATTCTTTCGCAGGGTATTGTTTTCCAGTTTGRTTTAAAAATGATAGGAACTAAGAATGTTTTTTTAAGTGCTTTGCTAAGTGAGAGCATGGCTGATAGAAAAGGGTTCAATAGGTTTAGATCAGGTTTTATTACTCATAGTTATAAGTAATGTTGGGGGCATTTGAACTCTCAGCACAAGTTGTTTGTTTATTGGTGTT
>NW_026623455.1:883872-886220 GCF_030028575.1 Malurus melanocephalus
TAAGTAATGATGTACTTGGAGATGAAAGTGTGGTGAGGACTGTCAGCTTACAAATGCAGTTTCTAGTTCATGGTCAAGAATGTATTTGAACATGTTGATGCTTTTGGGGAGCTGACTTATCTAGYTGAAACAACTTTCCTACAAAAATCAAGGATATCTGTGAAGCTAAGATGCTGTGTGAACATATTTAATAGAGACACATAACCAGATCTTGTTTTTACTTAATTTTAAAGACTTTGTGACCTTGTAAGTCACTTCATTACTTTTTTATCTTTTTTTCTTTCCATGATGGGCTTGATATTGGCTGTCTGCCTCTAGTTAATTCCTCCTCCTTAAAAGGGAGTGGGCTGAAAATATGATAGAAAACATCTCAAACTGGTTGAGATGTAGATATGGGGAAACTTTTACCAATTAATGTCACAGGTGAAATGGACTAAACCTAGARAAGATTAATTTAATTTATTTCCAATTAAAAATAGATTAAACTATGATAAATAAAGTCAAAACTAAAAAATCTATTTTTGTCCATCCTCCCTTCTTCCTAGGCTTAACTTCTTCCATCATAAGTCCTCCACTTCTYCCTCTATCTTCCCTCCCCTATCCCACTGATGGATAAGATTAATTGGTGTTATGCCTTCCATACTTGGCAAGTGAGTTTTCCCCTTTTCCATTTGCTCGTGCTTAGTTTGCTTGCTTAGTTTCCACTCAGCCTTAATTATATCAAACATCTCAATAATATTGATTGTCAGAACTTCAACTCATTGTGTGGTGGTTTAAAATTTAAGACTAGAAAAGATTTCTCTGGTGTCAGTAACACTAAACTGTCCACAAGAGGTTTAGGCAGTCTGTGCCAATGCTTCCATGGTGCCAAGACATTCCTTTCTCCCTGTACACGTCCTTCCCCACCGTGACACATACAGCACTCGAGTAGCAGGAGACACTTGTCCCAAAGAAAACAAGATGGGTTTGGGATTCTGCAGTTGTGCTTATAGAGGCTGTGAACAAGCAACAGTGATAAAATCTGATTTCCAGAGAAAATGATAGTATGTATCATGACTGATTTTCTTTTTAAAGGAAAGAAGTGCAGAATGCTATTTCGGAGAATGTTTTTAAAAACAATTTTGAAAACAAAGAACATATTATCCATTTCTGTAGAAGACAGCTGAAAACCAAAAGCAGGTAGAGTGATAAATTTCTGTGGTTGATACATTTTTTTAATTTTGGCTTTTTGAAGGGAGGATTTTCATATGGTATATTCATCAGGTTTATCATTGCTTTCAGGAGAAATTTTAAATATGGAAAATGTTCATTGTATAAATAGTGGATAGTTGAATTTTTCATAGTAATTTTTGACTGTAGTTAATGAACATTGAGATTCTTTTTCATGAGATTCTTGTACACTCCTTTTGTGTACATATATCACGGTAAATAAAAATAAAGTAACTAGTTAGCAAACATAAAAAAAATTAGAACTCAACACTTAACAGAGTTAGAAACTATTTCAAATGTTGCCATCAAAAAGCTATCTAGCATAGAAATGTCAGTTTACTTTCATCTAATGTCCTTGTAGAAGCAACAAAAGCCAAGAAATATGACTTGATGTGAAATTTCAAAGTACTGCATAAAAATAGCCTAGGGAGTTAAAAAAATGCATAAGAAAGTTGGCATGATTAAATTGCTGAGTCATAGAAAATATTTAATTCAAGAAGACATCGTTCAGGAAAGTGAAATTGTGTGCAACTGAAGAAAATGAAAGGAGCAACAAATCCTAGCAGGTTAAATATAAAAGGCAGTCTAAAAATAGAGTTGGAGAACAACTTTCAAAAGGYATAAAAGCCATTAATAAATTCTTTCCCAAAGGCAACAGAGGCAGGAAACCTGCACAGATATGTGAAAAAAGAAGCTATCTGAAATAATAATGCAATAGCAGAAATAATAAATGATTATTTTGCATCTTTATTCGCTGTTGAAGAAATGGAAAAAGTCATGATTCTTGCCTTCTTGCAGGGAGAGCCTCAGAGGTCTGATTATAAGTTGGAGGGCTGGCAGAAAGATTTACAAAACTGGCAAAGTGAACAGCAACAAATCGCCAGTATGTTTTTCACTCTCTAAATAGTGGAAGAATGCTCRTTTGCTGATAATTCAGAAATGTGTACTCTTATCTGAGATATAGGACTCTTCCTCCAATTCTCTTCTGTGTCTGAGCCCAATTTAGCTCATGACACTGCCTGTTAGGTACTTGGATAGAAGGCATTCTGCTTTCTGTTTATTTCAGATGGATGAACTCCAAGTGTCCAGATGAGACCAACCTTCTCCTGTGATCACTGGCTAAGTACTTTTGTCAAGTA
>NW_026623455.1:886314-890546 GCF_030028575.1 Malurus melanocephalus
ATATATATTGTAATTTTGAGCACAATTAGGCACTGGTAGACTTGCTTGTATCTTTTTCTTCTGTGAAAGCTGTTTGGCACTATGTTTCTGCCAGTTTCTTCCACAGATGTGAAGATGGTATTAAAAAAACCAAGGTCACCAAAAATACTGGGAGGAATTTCTTGCTTATATCTTATAAAATTAAAGAATTCTTCATAGATAGAATGTTATGCTTAAAAAATTTCAAATCATTCTGTTCAATTGACTGTAATCATGRATCATTTTTGGAAATGGTATCTTCAACACTGGAGCTAATATTAAAAACAACATGACCCATTTCCTGTCATTTTAAAGGCAACAAAATGAGAAAAAGCATATTTGTAATCTTTCACACTAAAGGGCTATGGAATGTAAAGRTGTAAATTATCGACCGATTGCTTATGTACACACTGGCATTTAGGTTTGCAAAAAGGTTTTAAAATTAAACTCACTAGGTCTCCACTACCAATGAAACACCATCTTTACACAGGGTTGAAAATAAGAAAAAATTGATGATAACTTGGCAGTTTGGGTAACCGATATTAAAAAAAAAAAATATTAAAAGGTGTAGTTTTGAAACACTCCAGTAATAAACAGGCACAAGCAGTACAAATTCATGGCTGTTGGAAATAKCAAAACCTCCATATCAGAAAACGTTACTGAGATCCAAGATTAATATGAAATTTGCATCCATGTAAACCTTAGTGCTGATTAACTAAGTTAAACACTGCACCATTCCCAAACATTTCAAAGTAGAATTGCCTATACCTTCATAGAAACCTGTATTACACAATTCCAGCAATAACTTTCATTTAGCTTACTTTGAGCAGGCTTTTTTTAATAAACAGAATCAGTGAAGAAGAACAATGATAGTAAATAAATTGGAAAGTACAATAGAGAAAAACTTTATATTTTTTACCTACTTGTTCTTTCAGAACATGTATTTTYCTCCAGATCAGCATGGCTTTCATTTGCCCTTTATAGCTCAGGTTTCTAGATGTTTCTGCAGAGGAGATAGTACAGTTCTGAAGGACTCATTCTTTAATGGACAGATRTGATTTTAAAGACTCAGCTATGTTCACGTTGGAAGTGAAGTGATAGGTGACAAAGGTAGGGCAAATATTATACCAAAAATAACTGCTACAGGAGTTATTCTGGATACTGTGTTCTCTCAGCACAGCCYTCTGCTATGGGAACTCATTTTTATTGGGAGAATAAAAATTGGTTTCCAAAAATAAACAATCAGCCACTTGCTTTATCCTCCAAGCCAATCATCCAAAAGTTATAGACAAGTTTAATAGCTCTTAAATAGATATAAAAATAATTACAATAAAAAATAAATGTTACAATATAATTTCATGTACTACATCCTGTAAAAGAATCCAGTGACCAAAGGTGATTCAAATAGGATATTGAGTTGAAGAGCAATTACTACGTATAATAGAGTCAAAACAAAAAATCAAAAGGTTGGAACTAAAGTCAACTGAATTATTTCAAMCAATCTTACTGAAAGAAGCAGAGTGCAAAATTAATATGGAGAGGCAAAATTTCATTCCAACTTTTTAATCACAGGCAAAGTGCTATTATTCAATGGCCTTTGGTTCATATATAAGCCTGTGTAAAAGGAACTAATATGGTGAACCACTCACAGTTGAGTGGCATTTAGAAGAYAAAAAATAAATTAATATTCTGCTAAAGATTATTCAAGTGATAGATTGAGTAATTTGTACATCATAGAGTAAGGTGAATAATGTAAAAAAAAGTTGGAATATATTTCAAAAATGATGTCATGTATGTGAATGCAGGTCACTCCAGCTGACTCAGCCCTTAAAACCCCAAACCCTCTAATAGAAAACCTGAAAACAAAATGTGTTATCATACTGCCAACACTAAGCATAAGGACATACATCTAAAAGGCCCCTTTTGGGAAGTTTTTCCAGAGTAGGAAGGTTCCATTAGCCTCCCTGAATTTTCTCAAGAGGTGCCTAACTCACTACTATAATGACAGAGATGTAACTGTAGAGGACTGAATATATTCATGATAGCCTCAGCCTTTCATCTTGCCTAGGTGAAAATCTTTTCAGAGCTCTTGCAGACCCAGTGTAACTCCTCATAAGTGCTTTGCAGTGTGCCTACAATTATGAATCTATCGACTCATGGGAGTAAAAAGAAATTAAGTTGGAAATGTGTGAACTGAATCAGACCATATGGACTTCCCAAACATATTTTCCATCACAGGCATACGGTTCTCATATTCCTTGACAACTGAGAAACAAATATGTTGGTTCCTAATACCACCTAGGAACTTTATACAAAATGTACATTGAAAATATATAAAAAGTTCAAGCAACATTCGGCATTACAATCACTGCAAGTCAGAGTCTTCATTGTTCAGAAAGATCACTTTATTTTCTAYCTATTACAGAAGTTCTGTAGATTTCCCCAGTAAATTTTGAAGCATGAGTATATATTGATTCTATCAAAATCTCTGTCTTGTAATGTCTGTCTATATAATGGTACCATACACAGACAGTTTTAACTATGAAGGAAATCTTGGACCTTCATGGGTGYTTTTGTTAAATCTTTTGCATAGAAAGAAAAGTAGTTAAAGCAAATATTGATTRCTTCTATTACATACAAAGGAAAACAAAATCAATTCTCAAGGCAATTATCCTTTCCTAACCTGAGTCACTATGAGCCAGAATATGTTTTTTTTTGTTTTTTTTTTAATTAACTTAATGGCTATGCAGGTTATCTGATAATATAGCTTATGAAAATTTTTCTGTGTATACACATTAAAAATGTGCAATAAACTCCTATATTCTGTAATTAAAAATAAAYAATCCCCAAAACCTCAAACAACACTGACAAGGAATTATAGACTTATATTCAAAAGAGAAGCATGTACATTCTATAATGACAGTAACAGATTGGAGGAATACTTTAACAGTAAAATAAAAACTCCCTATTTTTCATTCCTTACTTTCTGTGGATTAAATAAAAATTTAAAAAAAAATAGTCATTCCTGTATCCTTTATGCCAAACCCTTATTTTAACCAACAGTTTGTCTGTTTGGACTGGAGAAGTCTGTGGGGACATCTCACTGCAGTTACGGCTTCCTTGTGAGTAGGAGGGGCTGGCACTGATCTCTTCTCTGTGGTGACCAATGATAGGACCCAAGGGAATGGCCGGAAGTTGTGACAGGGGATATTTAGTTTGGATATTAAGAAAAGGTTTTTCAACCAGAGGGTGGCTGGGCACTGAACAGGCTCCCCAGGTAGTGGTCACGGCACCAGCCTGACAGAGCTCAAGAAGCATTTGGATAGTGCTCTCAGGCTCACAGTGATTCTTTGGGATGGTTCTGCACAGGCCCAAGTGTTGAACTCTGTGATCCTTGTGGTCCCTTCCAACACACCATGTTCTGTGATTATTTTCAGTAATTTCTATATTGACTGCATATGGTGAAAGGAAAGCTATATTCTGCCACCATTAGTTGCACTAATAACAAATAATTTTGGTGGAGGACACGGGGAAAACTTGGAGATGATGAAAGACAACTTCACCAATGTAAATATTACCTGTCCCAACCTTCTGTGATGGAGTAATTACAGCAGTGGAAAAGGGAAGGGCTACWGCTGAAACCTACCTGAAAGGTTTTCTGAAAGGTCTTTGATTCAGGCCCTGATAGCAGTTTTGGAGAAAAATTGGAGATGTATGATCTTGATATATAGGTAAGGAACTGGCTGAATGGCCATATCCAAATGTTACAGTGAACAGYTCGGTGTCAGTTAAAGCCAGTAACAAATGATGTCCCTCAAGGGTCCACATTGAGACCAACACTATTTAACATATTCATCAATGGCATCGTGGAATTGARTGTGTTTCACCACAGCATCAAGGTGAAAACAAACTAAGTGGCACAGCTAGCACGCTAGAAGGAAAGCCGTGCCATTTTGGGGGCCATTAACATGCATGAAGAGTGGGCCCATGTGAATTTTATGAAGTTCAACAGGACCAAGCACAAAATCATTTGCCTGGATTGAGGCAATTCACAATATCACCCCTAATTAGTGGATAAACTTATTGGAAGCAGCCCTGTGGTGAAGGGCTTTGGGATACTGGTGGGTGAAAAATTGGAATTAATCTGGCAATGTGTTGCTTGCAGACCAGAAGTTGAAGAATCTGTGTCCAGGGCTGCATAAAAAGAGACAAAA
>NW_026623455.1:890901-912191 GCF_030028575.1 Malurus melanocephalus
CAGAATTATAACAGCTTTTGAAAACTCCTGCCTGATTCATGTTTCTGTCATACAGTGACCTCAAAAGTGCAGTAGATCTAGACACAGGCAGCATCTCCCTGAAAGTCTGCTGTTGAAGGGGTTAGAGCTATGATACAAGTAATAACTTCTGATTTTSTATTTTAAAAACAACTCTTACAAAGACCCAGTTTCCTGTTGAAGAGCAATTCACTCATGTGAAYAATCTCCCCAGGATTTAACTAGATCTGTTAGGGCAAAATATCTGAAGTTCAGTCCCACTTTTAGTGTAGATATTTTTCTTATAAWGGGGAGTCATGTCTTCCATTAAAAATTAGGAAAATGAGATAAGTGGATAGCTGTTCTTGCAGTAATCTTTGAATGCTTCACATGTTTTCTGCAAGTCCTGTTTAGATTAACATTTAAAGGACTTCCAGAGGACCCTYCACTGATTACCTGGGAACTTCCTGTAGCTGGAAAATGTCATCTTCAGAAAACTGGAGATRTTTTTAATCTGTTCCTCTCTTGTACAGTTTTTCTTTTATCTTGTGCCTTATATTACAGTTATTGTTAAAGTTTTTCATACAAGTATTTATGTAGACTTAGAAAATGGAAATATGAAGAAAGCTCAAAAATCAGCTGGTCTTGATTTTGTATTTTTTTTCCAATTTCTTTCAAGGTTATAACTAAAATTTATTATAATAATGGCATACCTATAATATACCTAATAGTAATAAAAACCCATAATTTCCTAAAATTTTGATTTTTTAAAATTTGAAAATAAATTCTAATCAGAGGGAAAGGCAGCCTGGGAGAAGGAAAAGGTAAAAATGCTTCTGTGATAGCTTCATCCTGACGATGCAGCCACATATATATTTCACATTAAGTATAAATCCAAGAGGATCTTTTTTTAATATAGAACGTACAGGTCATCTAAGTGAAAGAAATATAATTTAGGAATGTTTCCATCTTTGATTTCTTTGAGGTTAATGTCTGAAACTGAGGAAATAATATTAAACAGAATATCCTGAAGTTCATAATTTTATCTTGCTCAGGACATAGAATTATAGAACTCTTCAAAGCTTAACATGATATTTCCTAAAACATGTTCCATTTTTTTTTAACAATTTTTTTTGTTGTTTTTGATTTCTTTTTTAGGCCATCTAATGCCTTATCATATCAGCTTATTCATCGTTGACAACTATGTTATACTGAGCATTTTAGAAAAATCTGTTTTGCTCTTATGTTATATATAGTCAAAGAGTTTATTTTCTTCCATGCTGAACTGTTTTGTCTTTTAATTTCTCCTTCTGCCTGAATTTTTGTTCTTACATCACAAGACAATTAATCAAAATCCCACACAGATGTTCTTACTATTTTTTTTTCTTTCTTTTTTTTTTTTTTTTTTTTTTTTTTTTTTTTTTTTTTTTTAGTCAAAGAGTTTATTTTCTTCCATGCTGAACTGTTTTGTCTTTTAATTTCTCCTTCTGCCTGAATTTTTGTTCTTACATCATGAGACAATTAATAAAAATCCCATACAGATGTTCTTACTATTTCTTTCTTTTTTTTTTTTTTAATTTTTTTTTTTTATATTTGAGTATGGTAATTTTAGATGGACAACTTATAGCCAGTGTTAAAACTGAAGATGTTTCTTTTGTTCATATTGCAATTAATACAATTGATTTTATTATTTCTCCAATGCAATGCTTCCCTTCTCAGAAAGAAAATCACTCTTCCATCCTTTCATAAATTTCCAAAGACCTCTTGACTATAACTCTCTATTCTGCATCTTCCCTAATACATCTGGGATTGAAATATACTTATTTTTCTGGTGGATAAATAAAGAAAAGCGAGCATTTTCCTCTGTTACCTTCTGTTGTGATCCCAGCAAAGAAAGATGATACAAGAAAGAAAACAGAAAAAAAATCAAGAGCAGTAGTGTTGGTTCAATTTGAATCAGATTATTCTTTATCTCAGAAGAGATCCTTTTAATTTTTTTTTAATGTTTTCGGTTCTTTTCTCATACTTAAGGGAGCAGTTGCCTCTTTTAATGCAAGCCACTCTTTCACTTTAACCATCTCAATTTTCTTACTTCAGTTTGAACTCGGCCTTCYATTTTCAAGGTAAAACCAGCAGTGATGGATTCTGTAATTTGCAATTTCTTTCTYTTTTTTGTATCTTCAGTTCACCTTTCATTAGCCTAACATTTTTCATGATGTTTCCAATTAATTATTAGACACTTGGAGACTCAGTGAAATAGTTCCATTTTCCTACTCCCTGGCCACTCCAAGGGGGAATATCGGCAATATTAAGAAATCTATTTTGGGGAAAAGAAATAAATTATATCTCAGAAGGAGACTTGGCCTTTGGAGAGGRAAAATAAACTGTTGGGAGAATGTTCTGGAACGAAAGGATTCAGAAACAGTGCCATAGAATTTTGCCATAGAATTTCTCAATGATRATAATGAAAAAAAGTTAGGTAAAAGAGAAGTGTCGAGGCTGCAAGTGAAACCATGTAGTGCTGAAGTAATKAAGTTATTGTTTAAAATGTCTGTCTTGTCCTATCCTAATATATTCATAAAAGTTGATGTTCAGCTTGATGGCATACAGCCTGAAGTATAACATGTTTAGGTGCATCGGTGCACAATGTTATGGATAAAATGCTAAAAAAGCAGATTTGGAGCTGTGTGTGTTTGTGTGTATTGTATGTGCACACGCATGCACGGACACACACATATATATATATATATATATATATATATATATATATGTATATTTTTATATCTATGAGTCTTTTTCAGTTCTCAGTCAAGGTAATGAAAGGTTTGGTACCAGAGGATGAATGACAGTTGAGGAAAAAATGCTCTACAGCTTCAATATAAAAACAAGTCATTTACCACTTTCTGAAAACTGATAATTCTGAAAAAGTTGTTCATTACCCATCCTCACTTCACACATACTTGCAATTTCTCATTTATTGTGCTGTTGAATGCAAGGGTGTCTCAAGGTGACTGTTAAATTAATGTTTATTAGATTTCTGTCTTCCTGAAATCTTTCTTAGACTATGTTAGACTAAGGTGATAATTGACATTTAATTATGGGAACTAGGAGTATGCTGAAGCTGCAGTAAACATGATGATACTATCATGATGATACTAAATGTGTCTATTAATTGTTAAACCTCAAGAGTTCCTTCTAGTAATCAACAATTTGACTTGATTTGCAAAAAGGATAAAATTTTCACTAAGAGCAGCTTAGCAAATGTTCAGTGCATGCTAGTACACTTTAAAATATATAACCTGTCAAAATAAAAATAATATAATTTYAAATGCATTTRWTACAGTTTAGTTTTCATTTCTGTGGACATTTTAATTATATTAGGYAATGTATTTTTATTAATGGAACTCTTGCAGCGTAGCACATTCAGGTATTGCAAAATCAGGCTGCATATGCCTCTGTAATTGGGATTGTTTCTTCATTTGGACAACAGGCTCTGAATGCCTAAAAACTGTGACCAGTTTTGGTGCAATTGCTATTATTTTTTAGAAGTTAACACCATGCCTATGAAGTTGACAGAAACCACAAATAATGGATTCTATGATCACCTTTGTTTTAAATTTCTAAGTATTTAAAAACTGAACCAAAAGATATATTTCTTGATCAATGARGATAGAAGCAAGAGATCATATGAATATGTCACATATTGAAATGTGAAGCTGACTWAAATTTTGTAAATTGGAAATATTATTATTTTCATTTAATCTTCTGYAGTTTCGCAGTTTTCAAATACCTTGGTCAAATGCTTGTCTCTTAACATACTTATTTAATTCTGAAAGCGGCCTGAAGACATGAATTTTTATCCTTATAAAGAAATACACGAATGTTGCCACTGTTGGAGGGTATTTATTTTTTTGCCTGTTTTTTTGTTGTTGTTGTTTTTGGGATGGTTGTGGTTTTTTATGTAAGAAACACTATTACAAAAAATTTGCTCCCCCTGGAAAAAAAACCCCAAGCTATCTTTGTGCTTCAGGATGAAGCATTTCCTAGGTCAAACATATAAATTCAATCTGATCCAGATTGACCGAGAGCAATAGATTTAAAAATAACTTTCCATAATCTATATGAAGCATATTCTAGGTAATAAACACCAATTTAGTCTCGCACATGTAGTTGATAATGAATGAGAAATTAAGTCRCAGTACCTTCTAGGTACATTTTCAAGAGTGTTGCAAATGAATTAAGCCTTAAAAAAAAAACAACCCAAAGTAAACAAGAAGCACAAGAGGAAAGCTTGTCCTCATATTGTGGAAAATAAAAGAGCTTAAAACTGTGAATCTCACAGTATGCAATATTTCTTGAGCAGCAAATTAATCTTTGACTATGGGAAAAAAAGACTAGTATTTGTCACCCTCTCCACAATATTTAGATTTATTTGGAGTAGATATTGCATTTGATATTCAGCATTGCTGGTAGTTCTTTTTCCACTGCATGAAAACAAACAAACAAAATCATTTAGTTATATAGTTATTAGAGAATGTGGAATTGCAAATAAACTGAAAGATTATATCCATGGTAGTCTTTAATTCTTATTTCTTGATATTTAACATGTCTTTTGCAGGAGGTAGAAAGCTGAGAGTAAGAGTTTGTAGTCAAAAGCAGCAAATAAATTATTTTGGAAGTGAGCTTCACTGGATGGTGCCATTTGGGGGCAGCTSTAACAACACCACTGATGTTTTATGAAGCAGTGTTCTAATTTAATCCCAGCTGTGACAGTATTCATTCTTTTCAGGACTTATACTGAGAACTGTTTTATATTTCTCAGTGCAGCTGCATAGCAAAAAACAGYTATTTAAATTTAGTCCATTTTTTGACTAAAAATATGAACTGCATTTTACATTTGATTATTACTGCAATTACATATTGTCCAGTAGGAACAGTATTTTGGACTTGAAAGAGATGAATAATACTTGGAATAARAGTTGAAAATGGTTTAAAAGATAGTCAGTCTATATCATTCTTTAAATAATAATTTTTAAAAACCCAACATGTAAATATACACTATTGTGTAAGTACATATAATTCCTTAGATTTATGTTGTATTTAAAGATGAAAGAATTAAGAAAAAARCAACTAAACAAAAATTTCAACTGTACTAAACTTGCTTCAGAGTATTCAAAGTTTCTACGTCTTAACTTTGTATTCATGGAAAACTTGAGTCATGATCTATTTAATCTTGATTCACCTATTTACAATCAAAATCTGCAATGAATGTCGATAATGGCAGAACTAATCATGAAATAATATTTAAATAACAAAAGGAGAAACTCTGTGGCATCAAGTATCTAACACTTTATGCAATTTCAGGTTGATATTGACTATATTATGGGTTGTGAAAATTCAGTGAAATATTCTTGGCATTTTTGATTGATTGTATTCATGCTTTTGTGCAATAAACTATGGATACTCACAGCTAAATATTTTAATATGGTAACACAATATGGTTTGTCAGGATCAAGTCTAAATATTAGGTAATTCAGAAATGAAAAAATGAAATTAGTTCTGTTCTACTTTTCAGAGTTTCACAGCAATACTAAAGCAGTATTGCTTTTATGGAGCGAACATACATGTAAAGGATTTATTCCTTATATGTAAAACTGCTTAATGACAAGTAGTGACTCCAGTTTAATGATAAATCATACCATATTTGTTGGCTTTTTTATTATGATTCTTCACCATAGACAAATTTTCATACAAAGCAATCAATATCTGCTTACATTTTTGACAAAAGCTTTGTTCTTGCACACACATATTTGTTGGTATTAGGATTATATTGGGGAAAAAATCTGTAGAATAACTTTGGAGCTTAATGGCTCATATTTACAGATTGTGCTGCCCTTAGACTTAAGTGCTGGAGTACATAAACTGTGGTTCTTGTATTATAAACAGAATCATGAATATAAAGTCATCAGATAAAGTGCTGAAAGTATCAGCTATTTTTACTGAGTCAACTAAAATACAGCAGTAACAGCACTTGTTGTAAATATAAATACAATTTGATGTTAATATTTTATCAACTTTTCTATTGTTTGGTCAGAAATATYTCTTTACTATTTTATATCTACACTCTACATCTTATCATAAAGCACTGTTAAAATCCGTAGGCAAACTTACAAAATTAGCTGCTGAAGYGCTTTTGAAATGATGTTTCTTAACAGACTTTCTACAACACAGGAAACTGATAAAGTAACTTCTGATGGTAATACAAGGGATACACTAAGACAGGGAATTTTCTATGCCAGAATAAAATAGACTCCTAATTCCCTCTTTTTTTTTTTTTTTTTTTTTTTTTTTTTTTTTTTTTTTTTTTTTTTTTTTTTTTTTTTTTTTTTTTTTTTTTTTTTTTTTTTTTTTTNTTTTTTTTTTTTTTTTTTTTAATTCAAGTATGTGTGCTTTGACAGCTGCTTTGCTTGCTTTTTTTCTTTTGTGTTTTTTAAAATAATTTTCTTCCCCCTTTCTGTTTATTTACACAAAGATAGTTTTTCTGTCATGAGTTTTGATAATTTCTTCCTCTTTAAGTCATGGTGCATGTCTGCATTATATAATTCAACATGCTAAATGAACATTCCTTTGCRTCACACAATGCTACAGTACTATTAGGGATATTTGAATTAGTTGACGTCAACCTGGATGTGTCAGTGTGCATGGTTGGACAATGAAGGARTAATTTTTCATTATTAAACAAACAAATAAGAATCATGCACGTATAGAACTTTCATAAAGGGTCTGAGGATCTGAAAAGGTCTGAGGTCCACTGAGAGTTGTATTGAATTTTGAATCCCTAGAGGGGTAGAGGTTAACATAGACAACTGATCACAGAAGATATGAGCTTCCATCAGCTTTCACTGAGTATCCTGCATACACAATATCAATGTGGAAAGGTTTTATCTTTTGGAGAAAAAAACTAAATTCTTGTTTGCCTTCCAGATCTTATATTTCTTAAGCCAAARTAGATTTGATAGATCACACATCCCAATATAATGTTAGTGGCTTCAGAATTGCAGCTCAGGTGGCATTGATCYCCATTGTGGCACAGCTGATGCACCTGAAACCTCATCAAAGGACAGGAAGCAAAATATGAGATGTTTGGTAATTGTTGATTGCCTTCGTAATTTTAGTAGCCTGGGTTCTCTTCAAGTGYTCTCTATAACAGAAGACAACATCTAGAGTGGGGACAATTTTTCACTACAGAAATTCTTTTTCAAAATAACGCAGCTTTTGATTTAGAAATAAATTTGGAGTGTTTCACCTTCTTTTGTTAACTAGTTTTGACTTAAAAGAAATATAAAAGAGATTACGTACATACATCCCAGCATGAAGCTGACTCAGGAGGTTTAAGCCAGATATTAGGAAAAGGTTTCCTACTCTGAGRGTGGTTGGGCACTGGAACAGGCTCCCCAGGAAAGTGGTCAGAGCACAAAGCCTGTCAGGGTTCAAGAAACATTTGGATGATACTCTCAGGCACATGGGGTGACTCTTGGGGTGTCATGTACAGGACTGGGAGTGGGACTCAATGGCCCTGRWGTGTCCCTTCCAACTCAGCATACTGCATGATTCAATGATTCTATGACTGCAATGTCCTGTTAATATTATAAATTAACAGTGTTAAAAATTGAAGCATTTATATAGTCAAAGTTTTTCCCAGGTATTGTTTTTCTAGATAAATTTTCACTGGTACTCAAAGACAAGATTGTAACTACAACTCCCGTGAGAAAAAAACAAACAAACCCCAAACCAAAACAAAAAAGTAAGAAACCAGAAATAAACAAACAAACAAAACAATAGCTAACTCCAAATATTAAATTCAGCTATTTTTTTCATCTCTAATATGATAATTGTAAAATATGCCGCTAGTGCAGTTTTGTGCTCCGAGCTGTTCTGTTTTCCAAAAAGTAAGGGGAGAATTATGTTATTTACAGGAACCTATTTGGAATGATTAATGCATAGGTCTGGCTGAATAAGGCTTCAGGCTTCCCTTGGAAATTGTGGTCACATTGTGCCAGCTTTTTCCTGGAGCAGCCTGCTGGGAGTTATACTAAAGAGCCATTGGTTAAAGCTTTTACACCAAAGGATTTTTCACATGGGTGTTTTATATCTTTTCCTCTCTGTCCCCATTTGACAAATTATTGTACATGTTCTCAATTAGCCTTAGCTATACTCCAACCCCTGCAAAATTTTAGTGTATATTTTTCATGACTATGTTAAATACATACAGCCAGTCTTTCACCACCTTAATTACCACTCACTAATTGCAATCCACACAGCTCTTCAATCACAATTTCTGCAGTGTCTCTTCTCTTTTTCCATTATCTTCCTCTTTCATCTTTCTAAAGCTAAAAACTAACTCGCCTCTTCATATTGTCCCTTTATACTCCTTTCTGTGTCTTCTTTCATCCTCTCTACTGTCGCTTTGCTACTGTTGTTATCATCCCTAAAACCCTGAAATAATTTACTTTCTTTTATTACAAATATTCTCCAGAAGATATTTAGACAATTCTCCCTATTTATGACAACTTAATTATTACCAAATCTAGTAATTATGTGGAGTTCTGAGTCAAAGCATATAACTTAGACAATGATGAACTCACTAATGAGATTATGTGTGAGTGAAAGTACAGGGACCTTTAGTGAGACTAAATTTGGGTATTAGGAGAAGAGAAAAGGAGGTTATAGTCATAAATGTTGTATTTTTCTTTTCTTCTTCTTTTTTTTTTTTTTTTTTTTTTTTTTTTTTTTTTTTTTTTTTTTTTTTTTTTTTTTTTTCTTTCTTTCCAAAATGTTGAAACTACAGCTGCTTGGTCTAATCTATCAGCATCTGTCCATAGAAAGAAAGCTTATAAAAAATGGCTTTTTGGTGAAACAAAAATGTTAAGAGGACTTGTTTCCAACTCATATGTTTATAAATTTTTGTCTATTTGTACGTCACCTTTCATTCTGTTCTGTTTTCTGTTTTAATTTGTTCCAGTTATGTTCCTACTTATCTCTTTTCTTTTTCCCATTACCTCTCCCCCCTCAAAAAAGACCTCAATGAAAACAAACCACAAAAACCAGAAGTACTTCAATCTTCATTTTCAGAGAAGTGAAAATGGCTTAAGGAAATTATCATTCTTGTCATGCCATGTTAAGAAAAGTCTGAGAGGTTTGTTATCTGTAGGATTTCTGACATTCTACTGCCAGGTATGAAAGGAGAAAAGAGCAAATTTTAGTTTAAGGAAAAGAAGATGTTCCCATAGTTGCTTTACTGAGCCACCAGTCATTGAATCATTGCCCATAACGTCTCAGCTCCTGAATGCTGGTGTGCAGTTGGGTTCATTCAAAGSGGAAGAAAGAAGAAGGTGGTCAAAACACCCATCCACGACAATTTCATCCTGGTGAGGAGGTGGGTACTGCAAGACAAGGTTTGCTTTCCCCCTAGCCTGACCAGAATGCTGGGCCTTAGCAATGTCTTATTCTGCTCTGGTAGAAAATGCCCATTCTGCTGAGTGATTTTCCAGTACTTGTATGTAACCTTGGGATGGATCAAAGGACACTGACATAACTTGACTCAAATTGTGCCAGAATTCCAGTTCATAGGTCTCAGCCAGCTGGAACCMGCTTGTTCAATGTTGGTGTCGGATGCTGAGCATAGAAGAGGAATTAAAGCACCCAAGGGCACTGGTACCAGGCTTTGTACCTTTCCCACTGCTCCTGCAGGAGCTCTTTACTCCCTCTTCAGTCAGTGAAGGCCAGTGAGACACTGACATTTCCACAGGGCATCTCAGTCATCTTTCTTTGGCACTTATCTCCTCCMCATTACATAACCCAGCCTCCAAAAATCCTCTCTTTGCTGGAATATCTTTGGCAGCTCAACCTTCTTGTGCAGCCCCTGCAGCTGTGGCCTCTATGCCACAGTAAGAAGGAAAGCATAAGGGATATTCATCAGATGATGAATCATCCTATTCACAGCTCTTATTCAATCAGTCATCCCTGGAAATGGTCAACAAAGGAAAGAATCTGTGCCTGCACTCCTTACAGAAATCTTTGCTCTTGAGAGTCAGGGGGCTGTGGACAGGCTTTTGTTTACAAGCAACAGAGCAGCTCATTGTGACTTCACAGATCTTTAAGACTTTTCATCTCTTCACATATTTTTCTGRTGATAAAGGAAGGGCTGCACTTCTTTTCCCATCCTATCTCCTCCCTGCTGTAGGAGAAATGGAAAGCTAAGATAGTCAGGCCATCTATCCTCTGACTTCCATTGCACCCAGAAATAAGAAGGTAAAGACAAAAGAAAAGGATACTAAGACAAGAAGAAACTAAAAAAGAATGTTGAGCAGAGATGAAAACATTTTTTACCATTTCCTTTGGACTATTGAATTGACGAGAAAATGTCAGATGGSTGTGTGTGTACGCATGAAAGAGCGACTGGAACCAACTGGTTACTTGGCTCTGCTGGAGAATTCTGTGCTGGCCCTCTGTGGAATATGGTAGCTTCTCCATACATTCCTACCACATCTACCTTCAGAACTACCAAGGGCATTGTAAAGGGCTGTTTTGGCCCTCCCACAGAAGGCATACAAATGATAGAGGGTCCTTGAGTGTTAGATGGTGCTGACAAGGGAGGTTTTATTAAAAGCATGAGTTCGAAATGCCTGAGTAGCTGAAAGGTCCTAACATGTTCACACAATCTGTAGGGGAAAAGAAATTGCAGATGGTTACTGAAATCATCTTTCCTGGATGCAAAATTTCCCAGGGGTGAATGAAATGTATTTGCCAGGGCCAGTCTAGAAAYGAGAAACTTTTCTTTTTTATGCTCCAACATACCACTCCTTACAAGATTAGATTTTTACTAACTGTATGAATAAGAAATACTTTCATCATAAGAAACATTATGTTTCAAATAATGAATGACAATATTTGAGCTAAGTATTGAGAGTTAAAAACCCTAGATGTTCTGAAATTGCTATAAAGTTTAAAATCTGTCAATTTGGCCCCACATGTTATGATGGATTTTTGCATATATTTGTTAGAAGCTGCAAGSCTTGCAGTATTTATACATGCAATTGTATCTGCAGTGAAGAAAGGGTGGAAAGACCAGAACAGATTATTATAACATAGAATATGTCATTTAATGAACAGTAGTGTTCTATAACAGCTTACTTGCAATGACTGACTTCATTTTTTTAGAACACCTTATTTTACATTTCAAAAATATTTCCTCCATAAACCTAGACTAGATTACCATTACTTTTTCTTGCTTGTAGAATGTGTATTTTTGTGGATACATATGAATGTATATACCTACACACATACAAAATTAATACTCACTGCCCTTTTCACTTGTAGAATGCTATTTAGAAAGACATCTTTTTTTTTTTTTTTTTTTTTTTAATGAGATCTCCCAAGATGCCTTTTCAGAAGTAGATATATAGCAATCAGAATAGATTCATAAAGTTGAAATCTGCACATACATCACTGTATCTCATTTGTCAGGTAGAAAATGGAACTTTCAACTCAGAAACATAGGCATCTTTCCTTGACTAAAATTGCAAGTACTAGGACTGTAATCCTGTGTCCCAAGTCATTTACCCTAATTCATATTCATTGCTATGGAGTCATGACATCATAATGTAAAACCTGAGTGCCAAGAGGATTAGGTGTCCCTAAATGTAAATCTCCTTCATAGAGCTTTTCTATTGTCATTAAATACAAATCAGCACATGCAAAATCTTTTAGCAGCATTCTGCAAGACAGTTTTTTTCAAAGTATTCCTAGACTTATTTTTGGTATAGGAAAATAATCAAATTTAAACCAATTTTGATACACGTGCAGTGTGCTGTATCATTTGAAATGGCTTAAAGGCATTTCACAATATGGAAAATAATTTCAGTGCATGAATGACAACCATAAAATTGTTCTTCCTATAAAAWTTTGAGCTCTAAAACCTATGTTAAATTTAAAAAAGAGAAAAGGGATTTTGAAATTTGTGCTTATTATTAAAAGGAAAATTGCACAGGACATGTATGCTAAATTAATTCTGRCTCAGAACATAACATTTTTGGTTCTGACTCTGCCTTTTTAAAGATATATTTTAGTGTAGTCTCAATCAAATAAAATCAAGGGAAAATAAAATAAGTGTCAGGTGGTCCTAGTACAAGGATAATTCCTCTGTATGCTGCTGTTGTATCTCTRGAGGCTGCAGACTATTAAACTGCACTGATTATACCTGTTACCCTAATGCATTATTCATGAAATTGGCACCACAGCATCTTCAAACAGTCTGTCATTTTCCATTACTTTCTATCAAAGAAACCATATGCTGTTCTCACAGTATATTGATACTGGGGTATGTACAAAGCAGACAGTCACGTGGAAGCACTATCTGCTTTCAGATGAACTTTTCAAAATAATTATTATTAAACACCACCTTTAATGGCCTATTTGATTATTCAGTGCTTAACTATGAAACCTCAGCAAGGAGAGAGATTGATGACTGCTCTTCTTATGTTGAAAATTATTCCTTTCTTGTATGCAGTTTGCCATTCAATGGAACTGCACTGCAAGATATTTCATGATGGATCTTGTACACTGGATTTTGTTTTGAAGTGTTGTTCTTCTGACATCTCTCATTTATAGCTGGAATATCTAAGAAGCAGTACTTCATTATCAGAAATCAGCCTTGTTCCCTGTTCCATCCTGTGTGCAGTAAATTATGTTTTTGAACARCAAGCTATTTTTTTACATCACTCCTAACTTAATCAACAATAATCTGATTCTGTGCACTAGCTGATAATCCTCCTAAAAAAAAAATTGTGAAATTCTGCGTACTCAATGGCTGAACAAGAAAAAAAATACAGAAACCTTCCAGGTATCTTATGTGAAGCTATAACAATTTGACTATTCTTATATCTATATAATAATAATTCCACTGTCTTCTCAATTTCTGAGTTTCTTTTTGTAGGTGATTACTTATTTTACAATGTGATTTTTATAAACCATCAAAACCTTGTGTAATGACTGCTTTTTATTCGTTGAAATATGGTGATTTTTGACTGATTTTTTTTTTTGTGATTTTCATCACCATTGAAATCCATTGTCATCTGAACCACTTAGTAGTAGATTAATGGTTAATTGTTGGACTTAATGATCTTTGGCTAAACAAGTCTTTGGCTCTATGATTCTGTGTTCAGTTACATAAAGATGTTTCTCTGGGTTCAAAACTTAACTCTATATGGAGCATAGAAAGATTTTGTAGGGTTAAGAGAAAGAGGCATGAAATTCAAATGTGCAGAAGGAATTTAAAGTGGACGGCATCAGCTAAATTTTTCAACGTTGTTTTTATACCTTTAGTACCCCTAAATTAAAAGTGAACAGAAAATTCAAAGTCTGGCTCACCATTTTTCTTCAAATAGGATTATTTGGAACATCTGAAGTGTATTCAGTAGAAATACTACATATGCTCTGTGAGATTGAGTTTGGTCCTGTAATTCTAAACTAATGCCTGCTATTAAGAGGATCTTAAAGGCAGAGGGAAGCTCCTGAGGGGGCTTCTGTGCATGYAATTCTAAACATAGGAGTTGTTTTTCACACACCAAGCAAGTATGGTTGGTTGCTGAGAAATGCAATTCAGCTACATCTGGATAARTTCAAAAAGCACCTGAGCACACAATCTGTTTTTTAGATGAAGTATGTAGGTCATATTCTCACAGTTAATGTAGTCTATATTCAAGGCATCCAATTTTCTCACACTGCTTTGCCCTAAATGGGTATTCTCAAGGATATAAATTWATTTCTAGTGGAGGGAGTCAGTGCTAGCTCTCAGTAGTTTAGGTGTCTGTGGGCGTATGGTAYAGGGGGACAGTTTTTACATGAACTAATAATAACTGATTCACACTCACATGTGTTACACAGTCATACAGCCATACCTTCTCTTTTCTGCTTCCAGTAGTGAAGACTATTGACCTGTCTGCAAGCCTCACAAAAACAACATTTCATTTGGGATTACACTGAGGTAAAGTTTCAAGTCTAATCCAGTTCAGAAAAGCAGCCATGCACCAATGGACTTTTCAACCTCCTTCCTTCTCCCAGGCTTGGGATGCAGGTGGTGAGGGCCAGTTTTACCATGAAGGTACCTGGGAACAGTCCCTGTGGGCCACTATTTCTCCTGCAGGGTCTGCACTGGAGTTCAGGCCCTGTGTCCTGGCTCTTGCCTGGTTGTGCTGCAGGGGTGCCCATGCTGTGCTTTAGTGGCCCAAACTCCCACATGCTGCCCATCCCCGTGACCCTCCCCAGCCAACCCAGGACCTTTTCTAACCTGCTTACTGTTGCTGATCTTTCTCTGCTCTCCTTGATCAAGTACTGGGKATTGGACCTCTGTTTGGTGTCACTTATGCTCCCAGGACACCTCCCTCCTGTGTTTGCCCATCCTCGTAACTTCCTCACACCATGTGGTATCTCACCCAGACAGCAGAGAGGAAAAACTCAAAGYGCAATTCAATCCCTTGGACCACAGAAGACATGAATACCCATCAAACAGCTGGGACAGCTGMGATTTGCAAACATCTGTGAAACTGATGACAAAGCTGCTACATACACAGCTGGTCTACTTTGTGGCTGTTAGAAACAATCTCTTCATTTCAGTGCCGAGCAACTCTTAAGGGGCAATTTCCCTTAAAGAAAATTTCTATGAAAAATGTCTTGAGATTTGTAGGAAGCCGTCTCAGGGATTCCTGTATTTCAGTAGATATAATTTGAAACTAATTACTTGTTTGTTTATKTGTTTATTTGTTTGTTTTGGTAGTGTAGTGCTGCCAGTAGAATGTTAACAATGATACTGGCATTTTTCAGGTTTTGATAAGGTGTTYTGATACTAATGACATATTCTACACTGTRAAAAAGTACCCTTGTTAACTTAAARCATGGGCAGWTTTACTTGYGGGGWTTCTGTTAAATTTTTGAAGCACACTCGCATCCAGGGACATGACAGATGCAGCATCATGTCCACATATCCTTATTTTATTTCATTGCCTTTTGTTCAATGTAATTTTCCTTTTTCTTTCTCCATATGTTTGATAACATCAGCATATGYTCTCTGCCATAGCAGATGACCTTTAATTGTATCTCATGTTGTGAGGCTGATGTTCTATGACTGAAGATTTACCTTGAGAATGTCTCAGTAATGTTTAATGGGTCAGTCTTAACCATTCATTGTATTTAAACTGTCCACACAAAATGCTTATGGATGGTTGGTTATTTGATATATGCAGCAGATGTCTGGTGCAGCTCAGCTCACAGGAGCATTGCTTTGATACCAGCTATGGGCAATGCTTTGAGACTCACTATTTGAGACATTTAACCATTTTGTATCAAGAACAGGAAGACAGCTTATGGGCAACTCGCTGATCATTTGATGTGACAGCTCCAAAAATTACTCAGAAATATTGAGAAGTAGTAAGAACAATTGTAGGGTGCTTGCTTACAATTGTTTGAAGCCCTTTTTGCTTCATTCCAGTTTTGCTACTTTTCCCAGTAAGCGTTATGACTGCTGTTGTCCTCTGCATGACTCCATTTTTAGGGATATTTCATTTGGTATTCATGTGATATTAGAACTGTCCTTAAATTTCAATGTTTGTAATTGGTTTAACATACTTCCTGCTAAAAATAAGACTCTTCTGAGATGAAACCATTTGTAATGAATAGCATACTTTCACACATATGAATATGAAAACTGTTCTTTAACCCATACGATGATAAACCAAACCTGTCCAAAAATACTGCCTTGTTTGGTTTCATTTTAGGTAAAAAAAAAAAAAAAAAAAAAAAAAAAAAAAAAAAAAAAAAAAAAAAAAAGTACTTCTAAATGTTTTATTTTTGCTGCTAAAACCACTTTGAAATGAGCAACCATTGACTTGCCTGAGCAGAAGTCTCTATACATGTTCTTGTAGATTCCCAATACTAATGAATTTTGTTAGAGGTAAGGAGTATACATAGACCTTGACTTCATTTTCTGAACATTTCTTGGTATTGCCTATGAGCTGGAAATCATGTCAGTGTGGTCTTCACTATTCAGATTACCTTTAGGGAGGACTCTTTTCAGCAGATTTTTCTGCTTGTTATTCTGTCAAGGACATTTTCAAAACCTGAGAGAAACAACAATGGTTTTCACTGTCACTTTTCTGCTTGTAGGGAAGGATGACATTTCCATTTTAAACTCCCAATCTATTTTCACTTTATTCCATACRGTGATTACTAGTTGCTCTGGTGTGAAAAGAAAAAAGATGTCCCTATTTAGTCAGAATTAGTCAGAATTATCAGTGACTTTACCGGCAGCCACTGCCTTACCCTGAAGCATCTGGATAATGATTCCAAGACTTACTGATAGAGCAGTCCCAGATGATCCTGAGCTGGTTGCTGTGGAACTCTATCTAATGCTATTCTGGTTACGGCAGATTGACAGTTTAATAAATAATGTGCACTATAACTGAAACCTCTGATGAGATACTGAGTACTGCTGCTCAGTACTTTTTATTCCAACTCACTATCCTCAGTTTTGTTCAGTCATTGAATTATAGCTGTGTCTGGGGATCCAGCTAGACATCTGCTGTTTTAAATATTTCAGTGTTTAATCCTTCTAGGAGTTTGATTTTACTTGTTTTGAAACCATGAGACTGTTATTGACATATGACTCTTTTTTAATCAAAGTTCAGACCAGAAATCTTTAACTTCTTACAGAGCAAATGTCAAAGTGGCAATAACACCATGTGACCATCCCCTTCTAGTCAACAACTGAAAATCAATAATCAACTGGTGAGGTCAAACTGAAAAACTGAGGAACATCAAGTGAAAAATAAGACGTTATTTGACCTTTTTGATGCCACTAACAGAACAACTGAACTGTTTGTGCATTATAATTTGTCGGGTCACAGAATTCATTTATCAATAATTGCTCTAGAGAGATCAGCACATTGCATTTGACCCTACCTGTGCAATGTAACCRATAGATAGGTTACAAGTAACAATCAAGGTACTACTTTTATTGTCACATGACTTTTATATTCCTAATATTGGCTGTTTATTGGCAACTTAACCTGAATCCCACCAATATGACAGTGATGTTCACTTTGGTAGTGCCCTGTCAGAAGACAAGATCTTTTTCCCAGCGTTTGAACACACTTTGTGTCCAGTTTGTGACTGATTGACTTCCAGTAGCATTCTCTGTTATTTCTTTTCCTCAAGATTTTATTTATTAAAGATAAAAGAAGCACAGAAAAGCCTGCACAATTAGTTGATTACAGTGAGGAAGTGCCAACTCTGTCTTGTACGTGAATGTAATTTCTTCTGTTATTACAGCAGAACAAAGTTATCAACAGTGATTTTTTTTTTTTTTTTTTTTTTTTTTAAATTTAAGACAGTAGCTCAATTAAGAGCAGAGGGCAAAGATCGCTAATAAATCTGCATTTCAGGACAGTTGAGTATTCTCTGAAATTGCACAGAAGGTAGAACTAGGGACAATCCTCCGTGATATAATTTAGGTAACACTGTACTAGTCTTGCATGTATAAAAACACTTGCACACATGAAGAGAGGCTAAGTTGAGGCATTTTTTGTACTGCCATTAAAATTTGGGTGCACTGTRTGTTGTCTGAGGAGATCTGTTAGTATGGTAAAAGTGACAAACTATTATTCAACAGCAGCATGATTTTTATGACCATCTTTAACCAGGTATTAATTTGAGTGGTATGTTTCCTTCTCTCTCATGAATAGTATCAAGTTATTTACTTAGAAATCTATCTTCCTTTGGTATTACCTCTTCCTTCAATTTACTTATCTTGTGGTCATATAATGAAGAGCTCATCATTTCAAATGGAAAAGAATTGTCAATGAATAACAGAAGTGCTTATCTTACAGTTAGGCAAAACAGAATCTCCATGTCTTACTGAAACACAGGAAAGATTGAGCAATTAAGCTTTTATGGAGGAAATTCTACCTGTTACTGAGATTTTCATATGCTTTTTTTTTTTTTTTTTTTTTTTNTACCTTACTAATGGGTCTTTATTGGAAAACAGTCCCAAATGGAATTTCATATCACCACAGTTTCTATTTAGAGAAAGTGCATTCATTTAATCTACTTCTCCCCTTGCTTTGAACTCCACTTCAAATTGAATTTTCACAAAACACTGTCTTCTATAGAGGGCATCACAATAAACCAAGAAGACATTTTTGAACTTGCTCCAGGAAATTACTGAGTCAGAAAGAAATCAGGAATCATTTTAAGTACTTATAATAAAACTCCCTTGTTCTTGTGTTTCCAGAATGTCTTTATTTTCACTTTCTTTTCTTCTTGTTCTAAACATGACTAAAAGTACTCTAACTGTGATTTCTGCATTAGCAGATGTGGACAGAAATTTTCTACTCATCTGTGGAAAAAAGGCTTCTAAGATGAAGATGCAGACTGTTGATCTGTATGATGAAAAGCATGTCATGACACTAAATGTAACCTCCTCACACTTCTTTATTTCTATTATTTGCAAATACCATAGTTTTCTAACATTTGAGTTGTTATTCTCATGTCAATATCATTTAATTTACACAGTGGGAGGTGTTTCTCACAAAACAGTTACCTTGAGAATGTTTGCTTCTATTCTGCTCTGATTTCTTTTCTCTTTTTCTTTCTGTTATTCGCTATATGACTAGGTTAAGGTTGCACTAAACAACAGAAACGAAACATGGAAGGCCAAAATAAAAATAGCATTGTGTCTCTTTCTTGGTTAAACATAAATGAATATAATCTGGTATCTTTACCTATGTACTGATGCCATCTATGATTTATAAAATAGTTCATAAATGTAGACCAGCATAAAACACCTTTTTTTYCTGCACAAAATAGCAATAACCTCTTTTAAAATAAGATGATATTAAAATGATTAAAAATTATTTACATTATTAAAGATTTCATCAATCTAAAATAAAATTATTATTGATCTTATGGAAATGGGATTTTTCAATCTCCTGTCAAATTTTACTATAATTTGAACAAAACCATCCAGGCAAAGAAAGAGACATACACATCTTTCTATTACAATATTTCAGCACAGGTTACCTCTTGTATAGCTTTGATAACACTGGCATGTCTAGACTCTACATAATATTTGTAACTAATAGATTTACTCAGCTAGACTGTAATATAACCAAAAAATCTAGAAGCAAACCATAGATGAGCCTTAATTTTCACTTGTCACCCCAAATTGATTTGTGATTATTTCAAGAAACATTAAGAAGAATGTACCTTCACAGTTTATAACTACAAAAAACTACATTAATACAACTACTAAAAAAATTGTTTCAAGTCTTATAGCCAAGTAAATGAAAGCAAATTAAAAGAATATTGAGACACCCTCTCATTAATATTTAGAGAGGCATTTGATAAAAGTGAAACAAAATGAACTGTCCAAAAATGATGCCCAGGTGAATGCTTCTATTTTTAAAAAACTCAGAACAAATTTTTTTTTTTTTTTTAATGTGTGTTCTACTGGTTAGGATGAATAAGAGTGGGAAATAAGGAACAGAATCAATTTTGATTTAYATATCTCAAAAAAGCACGTATCTTTCTTGAGGATATTCTGTACTTCATATATATATATTTGAAATATTTTCTCTTATTCCTCAGTAATCATTTAGTCTTCTGTTTTACACTACCAATGGCAGGAACAATTTGTGGGTTTATTTTCCATCCATGTCAGCTTTACATACTCTGTRTTTGATGCACAGTGAAAGTATCTACTTTAATAAATAGAAGAAAGACATAAAAATTATGTGTTTTAGGAGCCATGCTAAAGGAGGATAGATATTTAAATCTCTTTTTAACCTCCAATTAGATATTTCTGCTAGGAAAATKATATTTAAAATATTTTAGTCCTTAATTAAATTAACCAAAAAAAGAAAAGCTGATATTCTGTGATGTTTGGTTGGTTGGTTTTGAAGATTGTTTCCTGGTTAGCTACTGRCTAAGAAATGTCATAAATGAAAATGATTGGGGGGCTGAAATAAACTCTAGAAAATATTAATTATAACATGTGGGGTAAACAATCACCCTAAACCTATTGTCTCACATGTATCAGTTTATTTTTGTCATGTACTACACCAGTCATCTCATGTATTGTAATCTATGCTAATCATGATTACTAATGTAATGTAAACTATGCTGATCAATCTATGCTGCTATAAAAATTTAAAGAATTAATTAATAACATCCTTATTAGGAAACTCACTATCACAAATCTATGTGCATTTCTTCAACAGATAATTTTCAAATTATTGAAGATATTGTCATCTGTTTCATATTGTAGAATGATACATATTAGTGTATTAATTATGCACATGAATGTAGAGTTCTTTTCCTGCTAAATTAGAATTTTTCCCAAAACAAAAGTTGTAAAATAATCAAGTTTTCTCCTCACTTTAAGCAATTGCACCTAATTTCATGGCTTTGCATTTGTAGTGTGTGAAGAAGTAAAGGAAGTGAGTCTCAGGACAAGAAGTTTTTTGTAGTCAATAAACACCACAAGATTATCAAGAAGTGYTGGGAGTACTGTGTGAAGGAGTTTTAGTTTTCTTTATCTTTGGCTATAACAAYGGACTCCCTAAATGCCATGTTGTGTAAAATGCAGTAAGCTCCACATTCACCCACTCTTTCATTTGAAAATCGTGGCATTTTCTCTTGGGATCAGAAACTGTACTTACAGAAGACTTATTTTTATAGCAATTTGGGGACCTTATTTCCAACAAAGACAAGAACTCTTAAATGACCTTCAAATTCACTGCAAGAATGGAAGAACAAAAGGGGTTCAGATATTTACAGCAGGCAGCACACCATTCTTTCATTATATACTTTAGAGATAAATATACTCCTATGACTTCTCTTATCCATTTTTTTTTCTTTTTTTGCCCCTTTACTGTCCCCTAATGACTTTTGAGAATTTTGTACTTATCCTGAAGGATAAATTCCATGGGTCAAGAGGAATTCAGGGAGATGTCTGTTTACCTCTGKTTTTTTGGTATAGTTTGACACTATGTTCAAAGAGGGAACTTAATATTTTAGAACTCAAGAAGAGTTCAGGAGTTCACAAAACCTATAGATGCCTAGCTATTTTAGAAATATCAGTATTTATTCTGAATTGTTTTCAGAACTTAGATCTTAATGCTCCAGTTACTATGACATCAAGAGCTTAACTTTCAATTGCTTTTGAGGGAACAGACAATGAA